>NW_027109220.1:213912-220251 GCF_000696795.3 Halyomorpha halys | reverse complement strand
ATGAAACAGGTATTTGGAATTGGAGGTAAGGGTCTGATTTCTAGTGAGCAGATTTCATAAAAATTTGTAATCTCCATTGCACAGTTAGCCAATTGCAGATCTAACTGGACTAAAACAAACTTTCTTGTCTGCAAGTATTTAATACACCATTCATTCGTAAAATATCCTCTAAGACTGCTAATAGTATCAGGAGTTACCAGAAATCGTTTTCATAAAGTTCAAACATAAATAGAATGAAGCGAAGACGAAGCTCATCTGTTTTTTACATCAGAGAATGAGTTCAGTTATAATTTTTTTTTCCTGAGTGAATTATCATCAAAACTAACCTATGATAGATAACCTTATCATTATGGTAATAAAATAGAGTGGAGCCCTGTTGCTAAGCCCCTCCCCCCATGTCAAAAATGACCAGGAAATGAGGTCATAAAAAAAATTAAAAAAAGTTTCTACAATTTTATGTTTTTTATTTTTTTTTGTGAAAATTAATAAAGGAAACTACGTAAGGTGAATCCACTATAATTTGTGACTAAAATCTGATGAAAACGTCATAATATAATTCAATTATAATTTTTCATTAATTTTTGTTTAAATATTAAACTTGATTCAATTAATTATGAATAATACTAATTTGCTGACAATTAACTCTCAGATTAATAAAGAATAGATAGTTATTCACTGACCGCAGTCTTAATGATCTCCTCATATTATACTTCATATCTGGAAAATAAAAAAAATAAATAAAAATCAGTAACCGTAGGGGGACAAGAAAGTTTTGCGGCTTCAGCGCCTTACCTGAGAGGAAATTAAATTTATTTTTATATATTGAAGGTTTCCAATACTCGAATCTCTCTAATAAAGAGTATATAGCTCGGTGTTAAAAGAAATAATTTCTAGGAGTAGATTGTGGCATTTACTATAACGTTTGTTTCAATCATTCGATTGGAAATTACTAGATGAACTTGATGAATTTTCTTGTTGGAGAATTGTTTGTTCATTGCTCATTGTTGGGGTCTTTATAGCTTAAAACAATATGTGTGCTTTACTACCTTTCTAGCTGCCTACTTTTCAAGGGTGAGTAGGTGTTTAATAACACCTAATAAACCTATAAAATAAACCTTTTTTTTTTTACCTGAATCTTTCATCCAATACTGCTCCCCAAATAGGAATATCAAGATTCATTTCTCGGGACCGCCGTGAAATAAATATTAACTAATTAACGTCTTTCATATAATCTATTAAGGGAGTGGGATGGCTCAGTGATAAGGCACCGTGTTATTAACTCCAATGACTCTGATTCAAATCTGGCTCTAGCAGATAATTATTATGTTCTGTTACTGTAGCCTTTGAGTCAGTCATGTGGGTTCCGGACCCTTTCGGGGTCCACCCTGCCTCATAAAATAGACACCCCTTATTAGGAAATAATCTGGCGGTGAAATGCAATTCTGGTCAAACCACCTCCTAGCACAACCTTGGACTAGTAACAGGACTTCTTTACAAAGTACTGTACCCCTGGCACTTCATGGGTTGTAGAAATAAAGATTTATTTATTTTTTATTAAACAATCCATTTACTGTATTATATGTTACTATTTATTCCGGGATCTAGTATATCTAGAACTAAAATCCATTATTTGTGTAAGGAGAAATTAGTTTGGGGTTTGGTCAGGAAGGACTAATGTACTTATGTTTTGGTCTTAACCTAAGTGTAAGCTGTTATCAGAGTGACACTTTGAACAATTTTCAAGGTTAATTGCTCACTTAATTAATTTGCATACTACGGTATTCTCAACATACGGTGTACTATGGTCTAAAACAATTACAATAGTTGTGTAAAAGTAATTGAATTTTTTTTATACAATTACTGCAATTTTAATAGTGATACACAATTATGATTACTTCTTAATGCTAATTATTTGCAATTACAATTACATGAAATTTAACTCCTCTGTGAATTATGTATATTTAAACATATATGTAATGCGCAGAAATTAATCTGTTCGCAAGTGGGCGATCATAAAATAGATTTCATATTTATTTTTAGCATTTTCAAAAATATATAAGCAACTCGTAATATGTTAATAAATCAAATTCCCAGCGCTCAATCTTAAAAGTGGATTTTATTTTCATATTTTGAAGCCATTGTAAAACAGATTTTTTCCCGTTTTGGTGTTAAGTATTTGTAATTACAATTACTTATAATTGCTTACAATCCTAGGGAAAAATATCAGTTACATAATGTAATTGGTAATTGCAATTACTTTGGCTCAGCTGATGATTGTAAATTTGATCCCACAATTACAATTACAGTAGTTCACCAAGTAACTGAAACTATAATTACTTGCAATTGTATTGTACTTTTGGAATTCCAAATTACAGTAATTGTAATTACTTTTTGCCCAACTCTGGTCGTTATTAATTCTTATATTCTATTTTTCACAAAACACAGCTATGAAAAAATTATTAGTCCCCCAGTTAATACTGTACAAATATAATCCAAAAGTACTCAGATCTTATCTAATTAGGTTTGGTATGCCAAATAATTTTTAAGTGGTTTCATAATTGATCTGTCAACACTTGAAATGCCGAGGAAACATATGGGACGTATATCATGTTGACCTTCTAACGGACATGTGTTCTTGATGCCCCACTCAATCTATGTATCTGTTTGCTCTCCACTCATTTCCTTCGAAAACACTCCTCTCTCCCAACTGCTATCATTGTTCTATTTACAATTGATGAATTGTTATATAATGTTATAACATGTTTATATTTACTTTTTTTTTAATAACTGTGGATTTCGAAATGGTTAAAAAGATAGTGAAGATCAGTAGAAAATATCCCTTAGTATGTTATGTATATATTTTTTATTTTTATTTCAACAATATTATAAAATTACTGTACATCCTTATAAAAAAAAAATCAGGGTTCCGTAATAACTGCTAACTTTTATTTTGAAAAGTTCTCGTTATAATCTATATTTTTTCTTAGGATTTCGACATTCACTTACCACCATGCAGTTATAAAGAGTAAGGAAAAATATTGTGATTGTGCAAAATTCCGAAGTCCTGCTTTGGACGGATGTTATACTAACTTTTTGCTTCAAGTCCGACCTTGAGTCGATTTTACATTTTTATTTTATTTTATCAAAAACAGCTCTAAAGATTTTGAGCTCAAACTCATCATCGATGTAAAACTAAATGTTTTTTTGTATATCCTAGAACCTATCCTCACTGAAATATTTTACTAGGGCTTACATGCAGTATTTTCAAAAAAATCATCTTCTAAAGTATCTTTTATTTTGTTTATTTGAAATAAATAAATTATTCTTGCTGTTAGCAGAAGTAAACAATGGGTAAATAAAAAATATTAAACAATTCGATGAATAACTATTGGAGGAAAAAGAAAAAAATAGTAAATGAAGTTCGAATTAGAAAAAACCGTAACTGACCGATCCCTCCCGATCACATAAACGGGTTCATTATCATTTGTTGTCGTTATTAAACTATTTCATTATTGTGTTATATTAAAGTTGATATTTGTTATTCTCACTTTGAGAAACTTTACAGTACAACTTTTTATAACTATGAAAAATAAAAATTAAAAAAAAGTTCAAAAATCTCAGTCTCAAAAATTTATGTAGTGCTTTAATTCCGAATTTTTCAGGACCTTTAATTTTTTTGTTTGAAAAAACCTCTTATTGTTGGTAGTAATAAAAAATGGATAAATATTACATTTGAAAGAATTTGACAATTAACAATTTTTCCTATTTATATTGTTGTTATGTCAATAGTAGATTTTATTTTCAGTAATGTAGTCACAGAACTTATATAAAACACTTTTGGAGAGAATTTATGTTACCAGAACTTTTCTCAAAAGCATTTTTAATATAAGTTATTAAGATAATATTTGTAAATCGATATAAATTGTTGTTGAACTCAATAAATTTAGTTTTAAAAGCTCTTGTGAAACAACTAAACTGAAACTTTTTGGCAAAATTTTAAATTCCGAAAAAATACGGTTGTAATTAAAAAAAAAAAGTGAAAATCGCCTATTTAAATATATTATTTGATACTTTATTATATACGAGGAAGAAGTAATTTCGAAAAAAAATATATGAATTGCGGGACATAATCAAATTTAGTGCTTCTGAATGTCAACGTAGCTCCAAGCTACATTAATATTAAACAATTAATGATTTTACTTCATAATTTCCTTGAATAAATATAAGTGAAAAATAGTTATTAACGAAAAAAAAATTTTGTTGGGGCGTTGCTATAAGATTGCTGGACCCTCCCTTTTCAAACAGTCCCTGATTTGGTCAACTCAGATCTCATCAAGTGTTAGGGTTTGCAAACTCACTCTTCTGCACGAGATTTCTTTACTTTTTTTATCTCATATTTGTTCCATCCATTAGATAGTCTATCTATTAAATAATTTTCGATTAGTTAAACCTAACTTTTAAATGGCTGGTTAATTTTTAAGCACAAATTTTCTTTAACCACCTTCACTTTCATATCACCTTTGATATGACAACAAATCATCATCTCATTCTATTTATATACATATTTATCGAATTATTATGTAGAGGGTAGCTAAAAAAAACATTTTTTTTAATCAGACAATTAATATTACCAAAGTGGTAATAAATTTTAATACTTAAAGTTTTGGGAATGCCAAAGTTATGTTGTAACTATGGGGTATTTATTGCATATATAGTAGCTATACAGGGTTTGAGAATTTCATGTTGTCACATATTGATTTCTACGACTTCCATATATATTTGTAGTATATATTAGAAGTATAGTTGATGCTCCGTCTTACATTACAAATAACAATCTACATAAAGACTTAAAGTCGACATTGTCACAGAAGAAATAAAAATATGAATATAATCATGACTGGAGGATAAAAACTTCTGCTAAACCTAAAATGCGGCTCTTGGTTGGTAAATGTTATTAAAGAGTGAATGTTTTTACTTCGTGACGAAGTAAATAAAATAACATATACACAGGCTGTATTGGTGAGGCAGCCAACAGGCTGTACCCCACGACCGAGGCTTGTATATGAAAGAATAATTGGATATTTAAAGTGCAACTTGTTAGAGTAACTCAGTCGTTGGATAACAAGGTGGTTTTAATGGTTTGAAGTCCCACTACAATGCTTAGTGCTTCAAGTGTTTGTAGAAATATCCACCATGTATAAAAAAAATAATAATATTTCGACTTTTTATCACATGTAAATCCATTCCTACTAATGAGAATATAGAGTATTCCAAATTACTATTTATTAATATTAATTTATTTTCCAGTGATAATATGAGTGGTATAATAATAATTGACACTAAATATCGGGATTTATTTAACACTCATTGGTTGTAAGTGAACAGTGGTTTGTCGCTGCAGTCGTAGGTTACTGACTAGCCTAAAACATGTCTAAACTCGCTCTGTGTTAGATGCCTTATTAGCAGTGCATTCGATTCGGGTACTTTTCACCTTAGCGGACAATTGGTATTTTGGGTATTTCGGGTAAAATGGCTTAACGGTATATGTAGAGTGCTAGTGCAATGTGGCACTAGTCCATCAACAAGTTTTTTAAATTAATCCTTAGACACTTTTTCTATTACTAACAAGGTTTTATTTTTTAGATTCTTAGATTTTGAATTTCAAAACATAGGCAGATGTTGTGGCTCAGGTCTGATAAAATTTTGTGTTCTTGGTCAAATTTGTCCCAAGGGTCCAGGGCTATAAGGGCGATAGAAATATAAGTTTTTGGGCAAATACATAAAAAATATGTGTCCTATGACTAATAGGAGAAAGTTATATGTAATATATAGATTTTGTTAACAGGTAAATAATTTATAAATAGTTCTATGAGTGTATATGATATATGAGTGTTGTTGTAAGCACATGTTTAAGGTTTTGGTTGAATTTGTTTTTAGCAGCCTGAAGATGGGGAAAATCTCCCGAAACGTTGCTGATGATATTAAATAAACTATTGTTTTTTAATAAGGAAGAAATTATGTCATTCACTAAATCCTTTTAAATAAAAAATATATTTTACCAACTATCGTCATTACTTTTGATAAGATTAATATGTTATGACAGTTCACTATAAAGCCATATGCATATGACAGTTAAAAGTGGTGGTTAATGCAACTTTTAGTCCTCTTACATTACTTGTACTATCATGCCAGAGGTAGTGCGACAGAACAATCATGACTGAAACTATCATACAGTTATAACGATTCTCCAAGAACGGGTAAAGTGGTTAATATTTATCTGGTAAAACGTGTATTTTCAAGGCGCTTAGCGGGTATTTTTTGTCCGGGAAAATTGGCAGC
>NW_027109220.1:211067-213391 GCF_000696795.3 Halyomorpha halys | reverse complement strand
AAAAAAAAATAATTTCTAACAAAAATATTATTGTAACAATATTGAAATTGTTTGCGTATTTACTGGAGCCAGCTCCAACCAAGTGAGAATCACGTATAAAAATCTAGTGACTAATAAGGGTTAACTTGTTTTTAATAAAAGTGCAATCAAACGATTCATTTTATTACTAGCCATTATCATGGTAACACTTTCTCTTTATATAAAAACTATTTTATAAATTATATCTTAGAATTTTTGTTGTTCAAGATAACATTTTTAATTTATTCTATTTTTTACATTACAGTTGAAGGAGAGTTGGGGATTAGTATAATAATCAGACAGTATCGATTTCGTCAAATTCAACATTCTATTTTCGCTTACATCTTTATTCATTAGTTTTGGTTTAATAGTTTTGGAATATCCTAGTCTTGTATTTCTTCACGAGGTAATGAAAAAAGAATATCTTGAAATTATTTTAAACCACGAGAATAAAAAAAGAAATAAAAAAAAGAAATAAGACTAATGGCAAAACCCGCTAAAATACCGCAGTTAACAAATGGATCACTAAACTTCCAAGTTGGCTACTTTGTGGTTATTGTCTTGTTTTAACCAGAAAGTGGTTTTTCACACTAAGAGGGTGATTTTTTCCAGATTATTTATGATTTTTCGTGTTCCTGGAGCCATTGCATGCCGAAAGTTGTTGGAGCTTGGTTGTAAATCAGAAACTTTTAAAAGGGAGGAACTCTTTGGCGCTCAGTGATGGAAACTCTCTGCATGTATCTCTTACTTGCGTGTTGCAACTTAATTGAAATCATAACGAGTCAAAAGCAATGAGGATAAATAACATAATTTTTTTTTAATATATCTTTAATGATATTTACAACTGTACATAATAATACATTTAGTAAATTTTCTGTAAGTTTATAATGGAGTAATATAGGCGTGTGGAGAAACTACCCACCCATTTGTAGCACTCTATCACATTAATTAAAAATAAAACTTAACGAGGGGGTAAAGGTATATTAGTACATGTTAATTATAGTACGGGCTCTTCAAAATAATAATTTATCTAATATTAAAACATAGGTTTGTTATTATCAACTATTGATATTCATTTTAAAAAGTAGCCTCATAATGTACACATTAAAAAGCATTTTTGTGTTGTTAACGGAAAAATTTACTTTCTGTCATCGTTTTATATTTTTTACCATTTTTTCGAAAGCAACTATTACTATATTTACGATTTAACTCATTGAATCAATGTAAAATGAATTGGTATTTAATATAAGCTATCTCCTAATTGAAATAGTCTGACAGGGCCTAAATCCCGAATTTTCACAAAAGCGTCATATAAAGTACCTTTAATTTTATTTTTTAATACAATTAACCATCCTTCATTAGTAGTTAGTTGTAAGTAGATACAGATAACTATAGAATAGGAAAAAACTATAATCAACAATCGTAGGAAATAAGTGTTTAAATGAAATTCAACAGCTACAGAGAAAAATATTGCAATTGTGAATCATAAAGAATTTACCGTTTTGAAACGAACAAGGAATAATTGGAGTGCTAAGTAGGATGCTGAGTGAATGTTGTGTGATTCGAGTACCGCACCAGATTTATTTTTTTATATATCGGGCCCATAAAGAACACTTATATTGGACAGTATTATAAGGGTGCAATTAAAAAAAAAAAAAAAACAATTCTTAATATAATGAATTTTAACTAGCTAATGCGTGGCTAGTTTCTGTTACAAAGTATCATTCACGAGTACTTGCGAAAACCGACTGTCGGCATCTGACCGGTGTCTGTATCAGTGACAAGAATTAACAGGTAACAGTGATGGTCGGGAACGCCAAGAGGCTGTCATAGTTCATGTCTGCTAGTTTTATTCCATTTTTTTTTTTTTGCATGGAGGGAGATATTCTTCTAATGAAATTATTAGACTGTACATATACACTACGGTGAATAACTGTGATTTAATTTTTAAATGTTCTAAAAGGAGCCAACAAGAATTCTTTAAGTATACTTTAAATGTCAAAGCTGACTTTATACTACAGGTATTAAATATCGTTAACAAGAAGCAAAAAAATATTCTAAATAAATCGGTTAAATTAGATTCGAAAAAAAACTTATTGCTTTCTAGACAAATTCTATAAACCTGCTTTAAGCAACTTCTTGATTCCCTTTCCCTTTTTTCGGAGCATTAATAATTTAACTTCTTTTGTAAACAAAGAATTTATCTTTGTATTTTATCTTCATTATCAGTGTGAAGAAGTTAAATAAAAATATCATATTTATTAACGGTATTAAAAATTTACCGAAATTAGAAATTTTCTTATTAA
>NW_027109220.1:204995-210797 GCF_000696795.3 Halyomorpha halys | reverse complement strand
ACTAATATAACAATAAAATGAAAACACTAATAACAATTACACTATTATTTAAATGAGTAAATACAATTTAGATCCATCTAAATACAATAAATGTTTGAAATGAATCGATGTTCCTTATCTAATAATTACTTAACTCAATTGTCAATACTTAACATTTAATCTTGATTGATGGTGGATTTAATGTTAATAACCTTCAATTAAAGCGCTGCATTCCAAAACGAATCTTTTTTTTTTTTTTTTATAAAAGTTCGGGTATTGTCAAAAGAAAAAAGATTTACCAGAAATTTATTTTACAATGTGTTAACTGAATACCGAAACTATTAATTAAATAAAAAATTACCGCACCGCATCACAAAACTTTCACTTATTAACGTAACGTCCCCCGATTTTGTGTGGATTGGTGGGCTCGTGTTAAGTTATGTCTATTTCTGTGATTTTTAAAAAAATTATTTAATGTAATTTACAACTGTACAAAATAATAAATACAATAACTAAATATGTGGAATGTTTCATCTTCATTCACATCGGATATTTATATATTTTTTCTTCTTTACTTATTCATAAAATTGTTTAATAGTTATTATTTATTTATTTTTTTGTTATTTCTGACAGAACTGTTAATTTTGTTTTTAAATAAACAAAATTAAAGTAGGAAGATTATTCAAAATTTCTATATTTAACCCTGTAGGACTATTTCAATGAGGATGAGACCTAGCTAATATTAAAGACTATTCAATTGAATATTGGCATGATTAATCAAATTGGTTGGATCCGTTTTCGATAAAATCGAAAAAAAATATGAAAAATCGATTTCATAAAGTGGCACTTCCGGTCAGTCAATTTTATCATAATAGTTTAATTTCATCCGAGGCATATACCCACCTTAAATATGTAATTTAAGTTTGGTTTCGGCTTCTTCTTTTTGAGCTAAGCTCTTCAAAAACAGATATACAAACCACTTTGTGAGACTAGGTTTTTTTTGGACTCAGGGAACCTCAAAATATGTATTTCCGTCGAAAACTAGAATTTGAAATTCTTCACGATCACAATACTTTTTATTACTATATAACCCATATGTAGTATAGATAAGTGAAAGTAAACACATGAATTCATTGGTTAAATTTTAATTACTGAAATGACAAGAAACTGCTCGTAGATTCCGATTGCTACAAAACTTACTTGACAAACGCTCTAAACCTCCCATTCACTACAAAAAATTAGTATACACTACAATAATCAGACCAATTTGGACATATGGAATTGAGCTCTGGGGCTCCACCAAACCATCAAATTCTTCCCGCATCCAATCGTTACAATCCAAAATCCTACGTAGAATCCTTGATGGTCCTTATTACGTCACAAATAAACTCATTCACAAAGACCTTAACATCCCATTCGTTGCAGATTTGACCCAAAACAGATATGCGTCTTTTCATTCCAAACTCCTTAACCATCCTAACCCATTAATTCTTAATCTTTCATCCTGAACAATCCCTGATAATCCTCCGAGGCGTCTGAAAAGAAGATGGCCACGGGACCTTCTAATTTAAATTAATGTTTGAAGTACCACCAATGGGTGGTTCCTTCCCAAGATTTTCAAGTGTATATGAAACATACTACATATTTACCTACTGTATTATTTTGTACAGTTGTAAATTACATTAAATAAATAATTTTAAAAAAAATTTAATTAATGAAATGTTATAGGCGTTATGTTCCCCCCCCTTTTTTTTTTTTTTAAATATCATTTACTTACAAGTTCAGCACCAATATGGAATCTTGTGCTAAGTCTAATTTTGAAACTTATAATTAAAAATAAAATGTAATGTAGATTATTCTATTACCAATTTTTTTTTCATCTTATTACGACTAATTATCGTTTTCCTTATGAAATGGGTGTAAAAATAGCGAATGAAAAATTTATTAGTTATTGGTTTTAAGTTTTGCTGGGTGGTAATTTAAGTGTAAACAGAACACATAATTTTTTTTAAAGAAAAGATTTTAGTTGCAAATTAGGACCTGAATATTGTCCATTATTTGATGCTATATGGTCATGAGAAAGAAAATCAGTCCTGATATCATCGAATGTTTGTATTTAAAGGCAACCTTATGTTTAATATCTTGACGGGACATGTGCCATACGATAAAAAGATTCTGTCAAACTTGCAACGTACATTAGGACCCAATAGAACTACGATTGCCAAATGTATGAATATTGGCTGTTAAATAAAGCAGCGACAAAGTTGGACAGCTTGAGCCCCATTTATATAATAAAATAATGATGGATATAATAAAATTAACCATAAATTTATAATGGATTAGATCCAGAAGGTCGTGGACCAACTTGGTTTCCTGTAATATACCTGTGTAGATTCAAAGTTTTAATTACGTAGAAGTTTAAGCACATTTACTCGGGCTCTACTGGTACCCTATACCAGTGACTCGGCTAGGAGAGAAGCGCTAAGATCACTTGAAGCCCTTTACTTAGTCAACTGGGGTAGCAAGTCTTGGCTTGGAGATTCTCTGTAGAATGTACGTATTGTATAATCCTGCGAATGTGTATTTATTTTATTGTTTCTTAAATTCAATTTTCTTTGTCTTGTACATTAATCATTATTTTTTGCTAATTTAATCAATTTTTTAAAAATTATATTTTTGTTATTGATTCATATTTTTATTTATACACATCATGATAGCAATTTGTATATGTCTTTATTATTACAATTTTAGATTTTTTTCCTTTTAATTCAGTGAGTGCTATTGTTATTATTTATATTTGATATCCTTTTCCCCTTTTTTTTCTTTTAATCTTATATTTTGGTATATAATGTGCGAATGGATATTTGAATACTAATACTTAATGACATTAATTTGTGGTGAATTGTATTAATTTTCTTCAATAAAATAATAAAATTAAGTAGATGACATATAAATAGTTGCAGATTCAGCACGTCAGCTGCAGATCCCAATGGATAAATATAATTAATATCTGAAGGAAACAGCACTGATTAACTTATCTAAGAGCAAAGTTATGTTGCCATATTTAAATTAAATGTCATTATCTGGATATAGAGGTCATAGTTAGCTTTTGGTGTTTAGGTACTATGGTAGAAATAATGCAATAATCCTGGACAAAAGGCAGTTTTGTCCGAAGAAAATGTGGATTTTTTTTATGACACCCTTCCTGTGCATTTCTAACCATAGGGGGGGGGGGTCAAGTCCATGGCGGTCCCACGAAATGAAAGTCCACCCCACAGGCTGGATTCGAATCGGCGCCTCCCGCAGTTCACAGGTTGCTAAGACATGTGCCTCAATCACCTGAGCCACGGACGGGTCAAATGTGTGTTTTCTATAAAATATCCACTTTTATATTTTTTAAATTAATAGATCAAAACATCAGTTTCGTTAAGGCCCCTATCAGTTTTAATTCTTTTCCTGATGAATCGACAAGAGAGATAGACTGTCATGTTTAACGTACCAGTAAAATTACGGCGGACATAGGGGGCCTGGAATTATTTGCTGAAATAGCTAACTGTGATTCAGTGGGTAAATCCTTGGGGTACCCATCCGATCGGAAACTTAATGGCACAAAGGCGACTCGAATGATCTGGGCATGTGTGTAGAATGAATGAAGAAATAAAGGCGAGAGGAAAACTTTTACTTGTCACAAGTTGCCAAGGGGGGGGGCTTTGATTATGATAGAGACACAGATAGTCTCGGAAGAATAAGAGGAAGCAGTCTAGCTGAAATGGAGAGGATGTTTAAGGAGTTAGATAAATGGAGAAGGTGTTCCGAGGCTTTTCCGGGTGATGTAGGTGGAGAAATAATATCTCTAACCTGTGCCCCCAAGTTTGTTGTAGATAATTATATAGTGTTTCCAAATATGGATTGTACTTTTTAAAAAGTACTATGTAATCTATTGTTCTTTTTCTTGATTTTGTTTTCATTAGTATATCTAATGTTTACTATTCATGGAAATGGATAGATGGAAAATCTCACATTCTCACGATATGTTTATTTATTTTTTGTTACATTTAATTCATATTACTAATCGATGAAACAAATGTCTTAGTAAAATAAAGTTAGTTCTATTCCATCTTTTTATTTATTTATTGAAATTTACAACTGCATTTACTTAAAAATCAATCTCGTAAATGTTAGATTTCATTAGTAAGACACAGAAAAGCAGAGAAACTACCCAGCGGTAGCACTCTAATTACATTTCCCCAATAAGTCTCGAGGCCGTCTTCTATTCAGGCACCGTGGAGGATGGTCAGGAATGGAAGAGAAAGCGAGAAAGAAAGGTTAGAACCTATTGCGCTTTAGTGGTAAGGGGGCTTAGAATGGAAGGATTGATATCTGGATATATACATCGGTTACATATAGAACATTAAGGTCTTTATGGATGATTTAATTTGTGACAAAGTAAGGAATATTGAGGATTTTACGAAGCATTTGGATACTTAGGATTGGACACGAGACGAATTCGAAGGTTTAGTGGAGCCACGAAGCTCTACTCTGTATGTCCAGATAGGGATTATTAAAATCATATAGATCGTTCTTTTGTAATGGATTGGAAGTTTTGACTGTTTGTATAGTAAGTGTTATAATAATTGTAATCGACGAGCAGTTTCATTTTTTAGCAGTCTTGTGTGAGGGTTCCAGAATAGTCGTTTGTCCAGATGTAATCCAAGGTAGCGGATCTGTTCGACTGATGATAATTGGAATATTGTTAAATGATGCTGTATTGCAGTCAGTAAAAGGCGATTTGAGGGAATTTATTTTAATCTTCCAATTTCTATACCATTATTCAAGAGCTTTGATATGGCATTGGAGGGTTTGGGATGCAATTAAAGGGTTATTATTATTTGTTATCTGCGTATATGGTGAGGAAAGGGTTAGGATTGTTTGGGATGTCAGTTGTATAAGAAATGTTTATAAGATGGGACCGAGTATACTACCTTGAGGAACACCAGCGGACTGAGAGCAAAGAGATGCATTGGAACCATTGTGGTTTACTTTGAATAATCTATCAATTGATCAAAAATTGATTTTTCTTTTGATTTATTTTTAAGTTAACATACATATATTTATTTAATTTAGTTTCTTAAAAAAATTAGCAGAAGGTATTTTATTATTTCCCAAGACGAAATGAAGTTAAGTAGAAAGATCGGAGGACGAGAAGGTTTCATCATTGAAATTTATTGACTTTCATTTTAGGACGTCGTATAAAATTTAATTTCAGATAAGGGAATGCAGTGTGAATTAAGTAGGGTTATTAAAATCCACTCGGTGAGGCTGCGATTTATTTGAAACGGTTTGATATGTATAGATAGGATAAGGTTTTATTTACTGAAAGCGTTCACCCAATTTCCTCAAAGCTTACTCAAGGCTTCTAAATGTTCTAGCTAGGGAAATAGCTCTTACGGTAATATTCGCCGTATCGGGTCTTCTATATTTTCCCTCTTACTTCTACTCCTAATTGTTTAATTGAGTCCGATTTTACTTTTATCAATTATGTATAACTTATTTACATCCATTTCACGATTTTTAAAATTATATTTTAATTAACTAACTATTTGAAATGTTAACCGGTTCTAATTAAAAAAAAAATATTTATTTAGAAAAGTACATCCAATGTGGTCCGACCAGACGATAACACCTATCGGTCGCTGCCAAAATAATATACAGAAATGATGAACATAATTGAAATATTAGTTAGTTACACTTTTCATTGCTAGGGCTGCTAGTAAAACAATAAAAAATGGATGCAAGAACTTATAAAGTAAATAATAATGATAC
>NW_027109220.1:202080-204735 GCF_000696795.3 Halyomorpha halys | reverse complement strand
CATATAATTAAACACACATATATAGGTTATTGTAATTATAATATAATAAATCGATGTAATTAAGTAGAGTAAAGAAAAACTACGGGGAGATGATTTGGTCAGAATTGGAAAAATTAGTAATCGGGAATCAAAAACCATAATACCATTGTCAGTATTTGCTAGACGATATGCATTACAGAAAATAAGGCTAAAATTCCTAAGAATAACAAATGATATAGTTGTTTAAAGTTGAGTCTCGCCGATATTGGGGAAGGATTTACTAACGCTAGTTGATATAAATAGATAAAAATATTGCCAAAACCCGATCCATTTAATAAAATCTGGATAATTGAAAGTATAGATATAGAATAATATCAAAAAATCTGTAATGATATAAGGTAGCGGGACATGGACCTTATTGGGACACAGAAAAAGATTGAAAAAAATCAGGGTGATAGTGGGCCCAAAGTGGGGAAAGAATTGGAATTTGGAGAACGAAGACGGATGAGGAAGTAATATCAGAGTCGCAGCAATCGATTGCGCTTGATTTACAAGCAAAAGATTACAATGGACAGAACACGAGGCGAAATACCACATAACAGGCCATCTCTTTCTAACTGTAAACGCCACAGTCATGGGAAACAGATAAAGGGGGTGGCCGAAACTCAGATAGGTGGAAGGACTCGGCTGAACACCGCGTAATAAACTGGGAAGCCTTCGCCCAAGGTAAGGGTGGAGGAAGCTGATAGGGGTGGATCTCCAATGTCTATATGCAAACTGGAAAAAAAAAAATAATGTCGTTCGTTGAGTTATTGAAATAATAATCAATATTAATTATCATGGTTTAGAAATCCTTAGTTATTATTACCATAAATCTTTTATATATATTTAAGGGTTTTCCCCTGATATTATAATTTTAATGATTTTAAACTGTGTATCGCTTCTTTTTTTTTAATAGGTGCACATGTGATAAATATATATATATTTTTTAAATTTTGAGTTTGAGGTATACCATAGATTGTACCTTACACAGTAGTTAATTTGTAACAACTCTAATAGCTATAGGAAAGTCTGGTCATAAGACTCTCAGTAAAGTCACAGGAGCTTACGGTACTATCTTTTGAATACGTGAAATTCTAAATAATTATATATATATACACACGCACACTATTGAAGAAAAACAGTGATGTGTGTTGTGTGTTTTAGACGTGTGACAAGACAATTTAATGTTTTTCTCCACAACGTTTCTTGCACGTGTTAGCTACATCTGAGGGAATTGTTAATGAATGGCTGATTACAAATATTTGAACAATTTTTGATGTGACTGTAATAAATTAGAGGAAAGGGGAGAGTACTAGCCCGGGGGATGGGATGATTGGGCTGAGGTTTACTCGGCCGGCCCTAACACCATTACCTGACCTTACCTCCTCCGGGCTACCCCTAGCATCTTAATAAGCAGTGTCAACCCCCTGGAAATTAATAGCTCGTTTCAAATTGATTTTACACCCTATCCTCTTCCCCCTCCACCTCTTCCTCGTTTTATTCCATACATTTTTGGGCAGCGAAATGATGTTACAAACTATGTATAAAATACAACTACTCTTAATCGCCATTGTTGAATGTTCCTCAACTGGATGGGTTGGGACTTAGATACCTAATCAAAATAGTAAAGATGAAAAGTTTAATCATAATGCTATCATAGTCCAGGAAACAAAGCACCTTTAAACGCAAAAGTCTTTGCGTATAATAAAATACGTATTTTTGATCTGTTGTTTGGGTTTAGATTGACTTAGACAATTTTTTTTTGTTTATTGATTTTTATAACTGTATTAAAAATATTTACAATAAGTAAATTTGAGGTCAGCTATACAATGGTATGATACAGACATGTGGCAAATCTACCCATTGATAGAACTCCTACAACAATTCTAGAAGAAAAGATGTTGCCATCTTCTTTTCAGATACCTTGGAGGATAATAAGGTAATATAGGAGAAGGTATGCTTGAAATAAGTTGATTTGGGCGGTTGTATCATGGAATGATTAGTATCTGTCTCTGGCTAAACATATGGATCATTGAGGTCCTGACGGATGATTTGATTTGTAATAAAGTTAGAATCATAAAGGATTTTGGATTGTAAGGATTGGATACAAGGGGAATTCGACGGTTTGATGGAGCCTTGAACCTCAACTCCGTGAGTCAGATAGAACTCATTATATTCATATAAATGAGTCTTTTGTAATTAGTTGAAAGTCTAGATCCTGTGTCTTGGGAATGATGTAATAGTCGGAATCGACGAGTAGGTTTCTGTTTTCTCAGTCTTGTCTGAGGATTTCAAGTCAGTAGTTTGTCCAGATGTTATCCTATTTATTTATATTTATTAAAATCTACATGTTCATTCTCGGGAGCTGACAGTAAGTTTATTTTATACAAGAAGAACCCTATAATTTTCGTTAATTTATTTCATGCTTTATAGTTTATCTTTAAAACTCTAATGCGTGTTGAACAGATTCGATACTTAGGACTCCATCTTGACAAGAGACTAACTTGGAATCCACATACAAGACTGAAACGACAGGAAACTGCTCGTAGATTCCGATTGCTACAACACTTACTTGACAAACGCTCTAAACTTCCCATTCACTACAAAAAATTAGTATACACTACAATAATCAGA
>NW_027109220.1:201009-201869 GCF_000696795.3 Halyomorpha halys | reverse complement strand
TGAACAGCTTAACTTAAAATCGAAAGGACCTACGGAACAGTATCTGTATATGAAACATACTACATATTTACCTATTGTATTATTTTGTACAGTTGTAAATTACAATAAAAAAAAATAGGCCTTCATGAGGGGTTTTATACCTCCAAACAAAAACAAAAAAAGTTCATGCACCTGTGACATTAAATAAATAATTAAAAAAAAAAATCTTCAAAACTATCAGCCACTCGAAAATCATTATGCATACATTTTTATTTTTTAAAAGTCGTGTCTATTTTCTTAAATGTCAGCAGTGAATGTTTAATATTAATCGAAATAAAGTTTTTTTTTTCAGAGAAAAGCGAAGCACCATGTTCTGACTTTATTTTTTAAAGTGAATTGAACGTACTTCATTTGCAGTACTAATAGACGTTTGTCCGTCAAATAGTTACTGTGATACGACACTTTTCTCAAGATTTCTCATTTAAGACGATTTTAGAATATTTTTGAAAATAAAATCCATACATGCATGCAATTTAAGGTGTGCTACCATTTCAAAGAGCGAACTAGGGTTTCCAAAAAATGATTTATTGTAACCATAAACTTAGATAAATGATCAAAGATAAGGGAAAGAAATAAAAATAAATTCTTATCTTTATAACTTTGTTTCTGTTTCTCCTTAAATTTGATTTTTATTTTGAATATTTGTAATGATGTAAACATTACATTCCGAACCTCTCTATCTATCCGAATTCCCTCTTATATCAAAATAGTAAAGATGAAAAGTTTAATCATAATGCTATCATAGTCCAGGAAACAAAGCACCTTTAAACGCAAAAGTCTAATAATACGCATTTTTGATCTGTTGTTTGGGTTTAGATTGA
>NW_027109220.1:196692-199934 GCF_000696795.3 Halyomorpha halys | reverse complement strand
AAACCTTAATAAACGACATATTGTTGAAATCATGGCTAATTCCTCGATACATAGCAATATATTGATAATTAAAAATGTTGAATACGATATAAATGGGTATATCAGTTTGACATAATAATTCAATAAATATTAATGTAGATATGTGTATTGGCAAAGATGTCAGATGAAGAATATTTTCTTGTGATAGTTTTCTGGCATTTCCAAAATTTTTGAGCTTTACGAAAGACAAGTGGTTCGCGACTTGGTTCACAAAAGGAGTAGTCATCCGAAATGATTGAAAGGGGAGACACGCTTAAGGGAGGACATTTCCAATTCCCCATCATTCTTTCAAAAATGATTAATATTAGAATGATCTATTTTCAGCCGAATTTACTTACTTTTCTAAGTGCGGGGAAAAGATAGCGCGACTTTTATTGCAACTATATTGTCTAAATGTATCAGATGAGTATACCTATCATTTAAAATGTTATTAAAACATTAAAAATATGATTGCATAAATGCATAGGTAGTATATGACATTTCTATGTCTATAGTTTTAATGAATGAGCTTATTATCCAATTATTAATTTATTAACCATTGTTAGTGCAGGAGGAAACCTTACAACAATTTTATTATTTTTATATTTATCTAGTGAAATTTATATTTGTTTTAAACAGTTATGTAGTTAGTAAATGTGATAAAATAAGTCGGGGAAAGTGCAGATTAAATTTTTAAAAGTTTGGTTTTTATAGGCAATTGACTATCGAATTTTGAAGAGGAAAATTTGAAACTTTGTCCATAAATGTATCACACTATCCCTCTGTGCAGGAGAAACTTTGAAAGGTATTAGCTGGTTCATTTTATTATTTTATAATGTTTGGGAATTACACATTTTTAAGTACACTTTTATTGTTGCAAGTACGATTTTATTCCTAACACTTGTGTTAAGAGAATGAAACCAGTTTGCCGTTAATTTCACACCAACAATAATTGTTTTAAATCGCCCAAAATTTCACTGAGTTATGCATTTTTTACTTTCACTTACATATACATGGAATATATAGTAAGGGACAGGTATTGCAATAGTAAACAATTTTGAATTTCAGTTTTCGACGGAAAAATTCGTTTTGAAGTTCACCGAGTCCAAATTAGTGAGTCTCGTAAAGTTATCAAGCTGTCTGTATGTGAACAGCTTAACTTAAAATCGAAAGGACCTACGAAACTGAAATTATATATTTTTGGCGGCTCTGGGATGTATAGCAACTCACCGACCGGAAGTGCCACTGTATAGAAGAGTGACAGTAAAAATTACTTAAGGCGTCCGTAGGATTCAAAAAGAAGGTTCAAATATTTTTTAAAAATAAGAACAGCAATACTATAATTTTCGGGTTTCGATGATTTTTTGGTGCAAGGGTGATAGGAAAGTTTTCAAAAGAATTCCAAATGATAGAAGCAAATATTTACTGGAAAAAGGTTTAACTTAGGCGATGATATAACAGAAGTTTCTGTTCAATATTCATTTCAACCGAAAGAAATATACATTATAGGTTATGCACAATTACTTATGTTTATCACTTATTCAATTATAGTATATATAATTTTATTTGTATCGATATTAGTTTATACTTAATTATTTTATTGTATTTCTATTATTAATATTATTAGTTATTTATTATTTATTTTTAATTAATAACTATGTTTGGTATAATTGTGTACTTATTGCTAATACATATTGGCTTTGAGTGTTACATAATGTATTATTTCAATATAAAGTTTCCAAAAAAACTTTTGATTATTGATTAATTTATTTAACTGAGATAAAGTTAGTTTGAAAATTAAGTTAAAATATTATGTGATTATTGATGTATTTAGTTTTGAATAAATATCTGAGGACTTTATCTCTACGGTATATTTCATTTATTTTGATTGATGATTAATTAATTATCAATCAGAATAAATGAAATATACCGTAGGGGTAAAGTCCTCTGATATGATGTCATCTTGATTTACCCTCATTTGGTTGTCTTGTTTACTTGGACAGCCATTGATTGCCATTTGTTTTCAAAATAAACGAATTTCTGCTGATCAAAACTAATAATGTGCAAATGTAACCACAATACAGTTTTCTATTGAAATTACGGTAAAACGTATTTATTTTTCTCACGAAAAAAGGAATTAACTTATTTTGAGCGAATTTCAAACGTATTTCTGTGTAAATTACGCAAGATTTTATGGCACTATTTTTACTTTACAAAAAAAAAACAAAAAAAAAAAAAAACAGCTGGTCGATAGGGGTACATTGTGAAGATGTTTGGGGACCAAACTGTCTGCAGAGTGTGTGTTGTTCAAGATCTTGCCTTGTGTGTGTTAAATGTACTTCTTTCTGGGTTCGATGTTTTAAATGGATGATCGAGACCTTCCCTGGATTAAGAGAACTAGAAATAGAGTTGATGTGATCAGCATCAAGCTCAACAAAAGTCTTTTAACCCAATGGAGTCTTTTAAATTTATTTATTGACATTTACAACTGTACATAAAACACGACAAGTAAATTTTTTGTAAGAACATAATGGTGTATTACAGGCATGTAGAGAAACTTTCAATTGCATTCTAATAAAAATTCCAGTAGCACTCTAAAAACATTTTAGTCATTTTATAGGCCATCTTCTTTTCAGACGCCTTGGAGGGTTGTCAGGAATGGACGAGGAGGCAAGGTTAAAAATTAATGGGTTTGAGAGTTTATAATGAAAGGATTGATATCTGGTTCGGACTAGATCGGTTACATAAAGGACATTTAGGTCTTTATAGATGTCTGTATTTGTAACAAAGTAAGAAGCATTGAGTATTTTACGAAGGATTTTGTGTTGTAAGGATTGGATACGAGAGGAATTCGAAGCTCCAAAGCTCAACTTCGTATAACATTAACAAGATAGGCCTAATTATTGTCATGTAGATCAGTCTTTTGCAATGAATTGGAAGTTTAGACAGTCTAGTAATTGCTGTAATAGTCAGAATGTGCAGTTTCCAGTCTTTTCAGTCTTGTGTGAGGATTCAAAGTTAGCTACAATCTAATTGTGTTAACACATTGTTAGTTGATATATATTACGATATTAATTTATTAAATATACTCGGCAAGAGATGGGGCGCCAAAAGACAGATGGATAGTGTCAATATCGACAGTTTGAAAGAGCCATATGGAAAGCAGTAGCCGATGAGATTGGGCTGTTTATCTACAAGGTCTGTTGTGCAACCGAAAAAAAAAT
>NW_027109220.1:189289-196512 GCF_000696795.3 Halyomorpha halys | reverse complement strand
GGTTTTCGGATCAAATCTCGGTCACTGACAACTTCCCCCCGGGCATTTGTGAGACCCGTTAGCCAATGGGTGGCACTCACAAAAAATAGGCGTGGGAGTGACGCACCCACCCTGCGAAAAAACCACGTCAAGAAACGCGCGATGTATTTCCTAATACTGGGAATATTACCTCCTAATATTGTTAAATACATCGCGCGAGGACTTAGGCCTCCATGGTCTGTTGTGCCCATAAAAAAAAAAAAAATAATAAAAATATTATAAGAAATGGTACGAGAGAGCTGCGGAAGACAAACAAGGGGAGCCTTGCTTGTGGAACCGATACTAAGGAAATCACCTGGGTGTGTAGCTTATTTCATAATGCAGACTGGTAACGATTTTCTTTCAAAATCGGTGTTTTTGAGAGCCCACTCTGCAAGTTTTGCCAGCTAAAAGAAATTACGTACACATATTTGGAAACTTATCCATTACTACAAGATGTTAGAAATAATTTCTCTCAAGAAGAGACAGCTGAGTGAAAACAAATTAAATGGTATTGGGCTGCGCGAGCACGGATGCCCGAAGTTGTATTTTGGCGTCATTAATAAAAAAAAAAAAAATTGATTTTCAGTGAACAGCATTTTGCGAGAGTTGGTTATTTGGACAACGGGTATCTTAAAGCATGTATTTCCATTGTAAACTAGAAATATATATTTTTTTTTGATAAGGGAATTTTCTTTTGTCATAAAGAAGGTAATGCGGTAAGTATTGTTTATATTATGTTCACTATATGCATTTTTTAGATTATTCATCTCGTTCAATTCCTAGTTGAAAAACTTCTGTCCATTTTGTGTTACGATCGTGACAGCCATGACGCCTAGCGCTAGCTCGTAAATCAAGAGGGTGTACTCTGAGGTTATTAATTATTCTATGACGACATTATTGAGGAGTATCGGTGGAGCGGAGAGCTCCTGTAAAATGGGCCGCTTCCTCTCGCAGCCTGCCCACTAACTACCACTCGGCTGCATCAATAATTTAAACAGCAGTTGAAACTTGGACCATCATCAGCCTCTAAGATATTAATGTTAGCCCTCTACCTCCTCCCTCAGCTCATCCCCTTCGTAACTGTCCATTAATCCACAGTGGGACTCCTCCTCTACCACCTTTACTCTTCATCCCTAACTAAATAATCAATATTGAAGAAAAGAATAAAAAAAAAAATATATACTGGAATACAGCGTGAAAACCTCATACGTAAAGCGCAAGTTAAGGAACGCTATTGCTATTAATAGTATTTAACAGCTATTATTATAAACAGTCTTCAAGGGCTATAGTTATAAACTATATAGTTGTTCCTCTGAACATATATCCCATTTAGGTCTACCTAAATGACCCCAAAAGAAGTGACCTTTTTTTCTTTTTCAAATCATGTTGTTCTTCTTTATTACTACATAAAGTAATATCATCTTTCACACATCATTATGTTTAACACATGTGAACCGGACAAGGTTCCCACAAACCTAACATTCTACCCCAACTTAAAGACCACGCCTTTATCCCCTTACTTGCCTAGTTCTCATAGGTTAACCCCACTACTCTACTCCACCTAATTACGGATGCCCAATTAGATGAATTCTCTTTGCCCTCCCCCACCTCTTGGGCACACAAAATTCGATTGGACAAAGTTATCCTCTTTCCGTTTAGCATCCCCTTCCAATACTTCTTGTTATTGTATTTCGCAAAAGGGCAGAAGATCATTAGAATAGCTACTAGGCTTAAGAGATGAAGTACCTTCAACTTTTTTCGAGTTTTTCCTAGTTTGTAAGAAGCTAGTTTCAATGTTTATGTAACACTGTATTTTATAATAAAAAGTAAATCTTCCATTGTTTATATGATGTAGCGTACTTTAATTCGTATATTAAGAAAAGAAAACGGAAGAACCAGTATGTAATTTAGACTGATTCAACATAATTTCATGACTCATGGGCACATCGTACCTCCACTAACCAGTTTGTGTGTTCTTTTTAAAGATGTTATTATTTATATATACTTTAATTTCTGGAAAATAAAACTACTCTTAAAACCTTCGTAATCCTTTTATTATAAGTTTTAAGACGTTTCGGAATCACCGTTAATTTTGAAACCAATATCTAGAATCAACACAAAATTATCGACAATGTCAATATTATTTCATATAAATCATTTTTTTTTAATATAATTTTTTTCTAATTAAAAACATATATATATCATAGTTGAAATCACTACATTATACTGTCTATCTTAATTAGCATTATTATATATGAATTTTTCCATCTAACAGTTTTCTCATAGTTCTTGTCACTAATTTAGAGATAGTCTAACAAATAAACACGCAAAACACTTTTCATTAAATTACCTTCTATTAGTATAATCGTCCTTTGTTTATCTTGACTATATTATTTATTTAAAACGTTTTTTGGATGCCTTAGAAGATTTTCAGTAATTTTTAATATAAAATACATGACGAAATTATAAGAATATTTTATAGTTTACTTTAATGCAAAAAAGGGTTTTTTTTTGGTTTTTTTAAATAAATAAAATATGGTTCGGGAGCGGTCAAATAAAACTCAAATAGTAATAACTATTTTAATTGAGCCAACGTTGTAAGTTTAGAACTAGATTATCCTAAACTATACGATATTTTTCACAAGGAAAACTCTTATTTATTAAAAAAAAAAAAAAGAAAAGAAGAGAAAAATGCGTGAATGAAAAACAGAGTAACACGAAAAACATGTCCGCATTTGTGTTCCCGAATCTCGCAATGTTTGTTTATTTGCCAATTGTTAACATCCTTTCAAATAAAAAGTAAATTCAAATCAACTAAAAAAATATGTTAAACTAATTTAGATTTATTTTGTCTGGATTTTTATTAAATAGAAATTTCTGCTTTGATAAATTTTTTTATTATTGTTTTCCTAATTTTATTTCAGGAGGAAATATATCATATTAAAAAAAAAAAAATAAACATCGGTATTTTTCATAGAATTTTTAAACAAAAATAACTTTTTTTAAATTTTATTTCAATATGTTTTTCTTGTGATAATCACATGCTTTAATTACATCAGCTATCGATTGCCATGCATTTGTAATTTAATAGTGGTACAATGTCTCCCTTCATAACTATAAAGGGACCTGACGGCCTTGCAGGTCCCAGTGCGCTCGGTTCGGAACGTTGTGGGTTCGATTCCCACCTGGGGCAGTTAACATTCATTTTTCGGTGGTCCCGAAGAATGAATCTTGACACTCCCACCTTGGTTAGTACGTGGCGGCAACTTAGGTAGCCGTCAGGAGTTATCAAAAAGGCCTACTAGGTCCACTTGCCGGACTTCCCCCCACCAAATACCAGTACCAGTACCAGTACATAACTATAAACTTTGCTCAACAAAAAAATAAAAAATAAATAAATACGTAATCTCGAAATAACGAAATTTTATTTTATTTATTGTCAAAAGCAGCTGAGATATAAATTTCAGACTTGTTTGATTTCTGTAAGTGGATCAAAAATGCAGAGTACAGAAAAAAATGCCAAAATCTGGTGCAAAGTGACCCAATTGTACTAAATTAACTAATGATTAATTTATTAAATAATTAAATAAAATTATTGCCGAGGTCGGTCCTGGTTGACGACACAAGGCGTTTGCTAGCAAACGATGTTTACAATTAAATCATATATAATTATGCAGGGAATGAAATAAGACATTAAAAAATACTAAGAGAATAAATTAAAACTTTCAGGACAAAGATAATTCATCACTAAATTAAAAACCAAGGCACTTAATTGTGAACTAATTCTACCCTCGAGTTGTTGAATGTACATCGTGAATGATATACTTCCATGGTATATATCTAAGATATCTTAGTCACTGATCGACTTAAATAACATATGATAATGTAAAGTCCGATATCAGGATGAGGTAAGCACTCAGTTCCAAGAACTTCTTGAATTTTCTGCTTCGTTAAATTTGACGTATTGTGTCGCGCAATGTTATCCCTCTGGGGCAGTAATCGCTTTATTTCTTTTAAGTATCATAGAGATGGGGGTGGATATGCATGAATAGACTTTTTTACGAAATAATTTTAAATTCCCTTCATATGAGTAGCATTAATACCCTAATTAACGAAAAATTATAGATACCTTGTTTTGTTTATACACCAATCTTTTACCCCGGAAAGGTTAAATTTATATCAAATAAATATTTATTGATCTTATTTTTTCTCTTTTATAAATATTTCCATATTTAAAAAAAAGAAATATTTACACTAAATCGACGTCAACTAAAACCTGTTCAACAATTATTATTTATATATTAGTTTAAAAAAAAATTAACCTATCATAATAATATTCTGTCTCTTCCTGGCTCTCTATGTCTGAAATCCTAAAATTTTACTCCATTTAATTTTTCAATTTTTTTTTTTTTATTATAAAATATTTCGAAAAACTATCGATCTACTTGGTACCTTATCACACTGAAATGAAATTGACCTTCGTAATATTTCTTTTTTACATTTCAATTTACATTCAATTAGCCTAAAACATATTTATCAGTTCTCGTTTCCTGAACTATTTTATAGCTTAAAAAATAGAAGAAGTAAAATTTACAGTTTTTAGACAAAGGGAGCCTCGAAGAGACAGGATATTAGTGAGATAATAGGGTATTTTATATAAATTTTTAAACTAATATTTAAATAATAAATTTTAAATAGGTTTTCATTATTTGTTATTGTTGCATTGTTTTTAAAATTTGTAGAAGTACTCTAAAGACTGAGGACTGCAAAACGTCGGTGCAGTGTAAATAATTTTAAAAGAAATATTTGGAAAGGAGAAAGAATAAAATATAAGTAAATATTTATATTATATAATTCTTAATATTTTATTCAAAAATGTCCAATGTATACACTTGTTGAAATGACGCATAAAGATTTCATTGGAATAAAAATCGTGGTATTATAAAAACATACCTAGAAAAAAATTGAATAAATCAAAACCTAGTTTCACTACAGCTCTAAGTAAAAAAAATCATTAACTTGAGGCATGCCAATTCAAATAATCGTCTTTTGCCCCAAGAAAAAAGTCAATATCTCCTTTATTTAATAAATAACAATCCTATTCCAAATTTTACTATTCATTTTATAATAGCTTGTATATTTCTATGTTTTTTTACTCTAATTATTTAAGATATTTTTTACTTTTGCCATCGTAATTTTGTTATTGTAATTTCTATGTCATTTGTTGCCTTTGCGTTGTTTTCAATGAATCTTAGTAAGGAACTAACAATCTAATTTTCTCCACGCTCCGCTTCTTCGCCTTCGTGCCATGCATGGCAAGTTCACGTCAGTTTCACCTCGAGATAGTTCAAAACAAGTTCAGGTTCAAATTTAATGTTTTATATATACGCATATAGACAGAAGAATATATTTTGCTATAGGATAATCCTCAGCTTACATGTTGAGTAGAGTAGCTTGCAAAACAAACTTTTCAAATAACCTTTTAGAGGCTCTCCCTTCTACTACAGTATTCAAATATATATTTTAAAAAACACACACATATATGTCCAATTCTATTGGGTCTATAACTATATACTCTAAATATTGGAAATGTTTTGAATCTGAAATAAAAAAAAAAATCCATCATGAAGTAAATTTGTTATTTCAAAGAATTTAATAAAACTTTATTCGTACCCCGAACTGAAATGAAATGAAACAACGTTTGTGAGAGATACAACTTTGTTATATTTCATGTACTAACATCAGTTAAAATTAGTTTACAATTTATTCGCTGTCATATTATTTAAGGAAGTTCTCACTTGTCTAATGAGAACAGGGCTTAAGCTCTATGACAGACAGTTCAAACTAGTATTTATTAAACAAGTTCTTGTTATGATAAGTAATCAACTAAAAGCCACCGAGTGCTGAGTTGTATCAATTCGCAACTACTACAGCTTATGCTAAAAAGGTCAACAAGTAATTTCATCTTTCACATTTTTAAACAATAAAATTGTATATATAAATTTATTTTTTAAACAGGAGAAGGATAAAGTAACTAATATATATATATATATATATATGCAATATATATATATATATATATATGCAATCGTAAAATGTTTTTTTCAACAGTCTCTTGACGATCCAACATCCTGAGAAATTTAGCAATCTATACATTGCTGAGGTATATCGATTTAGAAAGTACTATTCTAGGTGGATGATCCTTTTCTCCAGTAGACGTTTAGTATTCATTCTGTTGGGTGGGAATTGATGAGATGTATACCATTCTTGGGTTCTTTGTGAACCGTTGCTATTTCCGCGGGGCCCTCCGCCTCTCTCCCAGCCTCCATTTGGACCGGGAATTGTGTTGTCAGCGAACTCTAGAGAGGGCCTTTCAAACATAGCTGTATATAAAAAAGATCCGTGTTCTTTGCATTCAATCTGTGACAGATTTCGTCCCTGTAATTATTACACAATGTAGATTTGATCATTTGATTTATCCAATGACGTTGAAAGAAATTTATTCTCACCATAAGGAATAAAATAATAGAAATTATTAAGAATTAATTATTGTGTTTGCTTCCCTTTAGACCTTTTCTGGTCGGTATTAACTATTTTTTAAAGGTTTTAAACAAATTGTAACTTTCTTAGATAAAAAGGCAAATGAAATGAATATCTATGTAATAATAGTGTTTCTCTCATAGTACTGTGAATCCCTTCCCCCTGAGTGCAAGTTATATCTATAGAAAATTTGTGAGTATACATAAATTTTCAATTATACATGGTAACTTGCAAAGCTTAAGGTTAGCGCTTCATTCTGGAGACATCGCGAAATAAGTTTTGAACTGAAATAAAATTTTATACGTACGCTACGAAACGATAGATAGATGAGACAAAATAACGTCATGAAAATGCGTCCAAAATTTTTTAAACAATAAAAGTAATATTGTTGATTTTTTTTGGACGTTTAGAAGTCACAATGATTAATATTGCAATGAATACTGGATTTGCAATATCTGCTGCATAAATGTATATTTGATAAATAAAATTTATTAGTTCTTTTAGTTTTGTTTTACTTAAAGGTTGTAAATCTCGTCAACTGGTTTTGTAGTGTTAGGATTTGTCCCAAAATAATTATCATTTTTGTAACTTGAAGTTACTGAATTTGCATATTTATTTAATTACTTATTTCTGCGATTTCTTTCTTTCTTTTCATTTATATA
>NW_027109220.1:181214-188379 GCF_000696795.3 Halyomorpha halys | reverse complement strand
GGTCTTAAGGATCAGTTAATGATATCACTTTATCCAGCTATAATCGTCATAAGAAATTTTTTTTTTACAAAGCTTTTACTATTAGATTTCGTTTGTCATAATATTAGTAACTGAAAAATATAATGATAATTATTTTTATGCATTAGAGATGTAAGACAGAAAATTGTTTAATAAGAATTCTTATTTCTTCCTTATATTTTTTAAAAATTCAAGTTTTTGCAATAAAATATTTTTAAAAGATCAATATAATAAGTATATATATTTTGTGGGTCTTAAGGATCAGTTAATAATATCACTTTATCCAGCTGATGTTTCACAACTTTGTTTTTAAATGTTTTGAAACAATGAAAAAAAAAAGGTTTTTTAAAACAATTACTTTTTTCAACTAATTACTATTAAACTACAAGTACATCGTGTAATTAATGATTAATAAATATTACAATTAAAACATTACTTACAATTGTCCATTGCAGTGCGTTCTACATTATGATCCAACTAACTCCAGGTTTGTGCCAGAACTGAATAGGTTTTTGAAATTGAACTAGGTTTGCTTTGGTTTTTCAAAAACGTAACCGTAAAACTACCGTAAACGGTAGTCCGTCTGTTATTTTTATTTTGTATTTTGTCTGTTTCTATTTAGTGTTTATGTATTTAAATTTCGTACATCCGATTTTTTATTGATTGCAGGATTTTTCTATTTTTCTATAGTAATTATGTATTTTAAATTTTGGTTAAAGTTTTTTTTTTTTTTACTAATTTATGATTTTCGGTGCATCTAATTTGAATTTATGTCCAGTTTTTCTCAAATGTGTAGTGAGAGCAGTTTGGTCAGGTTTGTTATAGCTGTACAACTATATTTGACCCTGTATATGTACTGTTCTGAAGTTCCAAAATATAAACAAATATACAAAATATATGTGTGTAAAATTACAACCATACAATGAATCGATCCAGGAAAATACATATTACTTTAAGATGCCGAGCTAAGGTAATTGCATTAAGGAATAAACTTGTTTACGAGGTGCGAGGTCCCGCATGTGCTTGACTGCTCTAAGCTGTACGGTCGCATTCACTTTATAGTTGTGATAAAACAGGCGGAATACTTCGCTCAAGGTAGGAGTTCTCAGTTCCGATTTAACTGAAGCAGTGTCAACAACTCCTTTCTATACCTGTATGGATTAGTCCATCATCAGTCTTTTGTAATTTTCCGATCTTACATTAAAAACAAACATCGTAAAATGTTCATCGTTTTTTATTATTTCAGTAATAGGCCAAGAGCCCTATAGAAAAAAGTTATTTCACACCAACTTTTGATTACTTAAATGAAAACTATGAATGATTACTAGTCAAAATTGACGAGTCTGCCAAGTATAGTTTGGGGGAATACAAAATGGCGGCTGTTTTCGAATGTTAAAATAAAAAAAAAAATTCATTCGAAGCTCAATATCTTTGAAACCATTAACAACAATAGAAAACCTAATAGAACATCAATTAAAGTTGATTTAATTTGCTAAAATATGAACCCTAGTAGAGCTGTTCATGTTCGATAATTCCCGAGATACAGTAGTTTGAAAAGGAACATTTCATGAAAAATCAGTAATTAGTGACTTTATTCTGCTAACGCTTTTTCTCAGGAAACATGAGACGTACAAATTTCTATTAACACTCAAATTAAAGCTACTTTAATATGCTATGAAGTAGTTTATAACATTTACCTTTGCAGGAGTAGTAGAAATCATGATAATTGCCAAAATATGTTTACAAGATGGTAATTTGGAGTTAAAATGACAAAATTCTTTATTTATGAAAACACATATCGCAGGAACTATTGGACGTACAGACGTATGCCTGCAATAAAATTAAAGATAGTTTAATTTACTGTAAAGCAGTTTAGAATATTTATCTTCGTAGGGGTTGTAATTTTTTTATGTTATATTTTTATATTTGCATAAGTAATTTTCTCCGAACAACTATAAAACAATTTATTTTACAAAATACCATGAAAAACATTACTCCTACGAAGATAAACGTAATACGTACTTCATATCACACTAAACTAGGTTTAACTTGATTGGTAACAGACATCTGTACGCCTTATGATTTCTGAGATAAAGAATTCTTACAATAAATTCAGTACTGATTTTCCAATATATTTTTTATTAAACGTCAATTAAAAAAAACTATCTCGGGAACTAGTCAAGGTAAATAGCTCTGTTAGGGCTCATATATTAATAAATTTACTTTACTTTAAATCATGTTCTCTCAGGTTTTTCCAGTGTTGTTGATAGTTTTTACGATATAGAGCTCCAAAAGATTTTTTTTCACGTTTTAAATCAGCCGCTATTTTTTATTCCCCCTACCTATACTTGGCAGATTCATCAATTTTGACTAGTCGTTGTACGTAGTTTTCATTCCCAAAACTTGGGATGAAATATCTGACTTTTTTTTCCTCTGGGGCTCTTGTACTAAAAATGTATTCTATAATATCCTTAGTGCCCCATACGTTCCTACTCTGGCCGTAAAAGCATATTAAATGTTTGACATATCAAAATGGATATCTATTCTTCCTCTAAAATCGAAATAACAGTCCTAACCTTATAGTTTATGATGTTGCTTTCCATTCGATTGCATATAAACCTCCTAGGCGTCTGAAAAGAAGATTGCATCAGGTCCTTTTGATGTAGTTCTTTCATCGCAGTGCTGCCAATTGTTAGTTTCTACACAATTTATGGTCATATATTGTTATTCTATAGTAAATCTACTTATTGTATTTCGCTATGTAATATAATCATAAATCTAAAGAAATAAAACATTTGTAATCCAGTGGAGTATCTAGACCATTAGGGGCACTGAGCGTTTTTTTAAAGACTCTTCTGAATAAAATTCGATTGTTTATTTTTCAAAAAACAATAACATTCTCGCATGATTGAAAATAAAAATATATGTATTTTTCTTTTCAATCACATATAGAATATATAAGGGGAATTATTGTGACTTGTGGGGAATTATTGTACAAATACTAGTTTAAATTGAGAAATACACGTTTTGATGTCCCCTGAATCCAAATAAACGAGTTTTGCAAAATGGTGTGTGCGTGTGAGAGAACAGCCTCGCTCAAAAAATAAGTCATAAGAAACTGATATTATATATTTAGGGCATGGGTGTATATGCCTGGGATATTACAATAATATTTTTTGAGATATTATAGTAATATACTTTTTCGCTAAAATCGTCCACTCGGAAGTGCCACTTTATCGATTCTTCACATTTTTTTGTTTTCGATTTTCTCAAAAATTACACATACTATTTTTATTAAACTCAGCATATCCATGTTTAATGATCTGTTCTTTAATTATATATTAAATACTGGATGTTATTGTCATTGAAATAGCATGACAGGTCTTAAAGGCCGAATTAAAAATTAAAAAAAAAACTGCTTCTTAAATACTTTTGATTTTATTTAATAGAAACAATCAACTCTCATTGTTAGTGCTAATATAAAATTAATAAATATGAACTATGAAATAATATGATTCTTAACTAAAGAAGAAAATGATTTTCATTCAACCGCCTAAAACAGACCGGGGCATCGGAGATTTCATTAAAAATTTTATTCTAGGCAGGAAAAATGTTGAAAATAGTTTTTCACTCTTTAAGAAACCCTTAAATATGACGTCCCATAGTATCAGGAAAATATAAATGTTCGATCGACATTTTATGTACTTTTTCGGCAGTTTATTTGAAAAAAAATTAATTTTTATTTATTGAAAATATTACAATCTGCCACAAAGTTTTTGGGCAATAAGTAATAATGATAACATTCATACCAAAAAAATAACAATAATAATAATAATAAATAAATAAATGAAGAACAAATTACATTAAAATAATTAAAATCTCTCTGTAAATATATACAAACAGAAGAGTAAAGAAAACAAACATAATCAAACTATGTAGATGTAAAAATAAATAAATAAAATAATCAGCAGTCGCATTTACACTCATATAGAATATTTACACTATCGACCTGAGGATCCGAGAGCCCACTCTATCCCCTATGTGTGAGGGGTAGAGCAGAGCTCTTTAAGATCCCAGCGCATCCCTCTCACCCCGTCACTGGTAGTGAGCCAGTGGAGGCTGAGCAAGTGCGCTAAAGCCACAAACACTCAACTTGAGTGAAGCATCTGACCACTGTTACAACTCCAATTGTCTATTTTTATTTTACAATAATCTACTGCCGTTTCAACCTTCGAGGTGGATTGTAGGGATAGTTGGGATATTTGAAAAATCGAACTCCTCTAATTGTCACAAACAATAGATGAATATAGGATATGAAAGAATTTGAGAATTAATGTTTTTCAATGGTAATTATTACAACATTCAGATTTTACATCATTTTATGTATTCAGACTTGGCTTAGTTATATTGATTAAGTTACAGATAAAAAAAACTCTCAATATTGAGCATGAATTCTATATTATTTGTCCAAATAACATAACTTAAGAAAATTAAGAAGTCTCTCAATAGTCAAGAATCTACTTTCTTCTCCTTTTAATTGATAAAAATCAAATTAGAAGAAGATAGTTGACCGTATGAGGTATATTGTAGGAAGATAGTCCGGGTGGCGGTCAATAAAGCTATCAATAAAGCTATCAAAAGTAAATAAAAGTATTTAATGGTAACCAAGGTTTCACCCCACTTCGTCAGGGCTAAATGAAAACAAAATGCAAACATTGTGAGATCTGACAAGAATACAAATATAAAGGGAATGAACAATTATACAACAATGATTTTAAAATAAAGAGGCAAATTAAGTTAAGAAAATATATCGGTAAATAGGAAACTAATCAATAATAGTTATAGATATGTGTGATAGAATTGTAAATATAGAACTAGAGTAATAAATAGTAGAACAATACCCATTAGGAATAGTAACAAATATGATTAAAAAAATAATTGACAAACAGGTGAAGTAAATGTTGCACAGGTAAGGAAAGATAACAAGTAAGAAGGAAATAATAAGAATAAAAAAAAAAGATTAGAAGAAAAACTAGTTACCATTGTTTGTTTTTTTCTTTTGGTATTTTGTATTTTTCTTGACTGCCAACCAGACAATCTTCCTACAATATAATAAAAATCAATATTGGAAGAAGACACTCGACCGTATGAAGTAGATTGTAGGATGATAGTCCGGGTGGTGGCCAATAAAGCTATCAAAATAATAAAAGAAAACTATTGATTGTTTACCAATGTTTCGCTCCACTTTGCAGGGCAGTCAGAGGGGAAGCCTTGCGAAGTTAAACGTAGGTTAACAATAAGTAGTTTTCTTGGACTATTGATACCTTTATTGATCGCCCCCTGGATTATGTTCCGACAGTAAAAATAATTATTGTTTCTGTATTCTAAATTTTAATAAAAATTTAAATTCGCCCGTGCTTTGTTAGACAGAAATACTACTATGGAAGAAGTGAATATCTGCTGAGATCAAAGGTCTTTTTGGAGTCGACAAAGGAAGTAATTTTAATATGGGAATCATTCATTGAAATTTATTTGCTGTGGAAAATAAAACAATTTGCTTGCAAAAATATTATCAGGCTAGGAGGATCTCTTTATCCTAGTTGTGTAGTGAAAATATGAAATTAACAGAGGAGTCCTCGATCTGCGGCAGTTGAAAGCAGGGCCCCACTTTGGCGTTAAAAAGACGAGGAGTTCTTTTGTGCCCCAGCGAGCAGGCATTGAGCGATAAAAGGGCTCCCTTTACATCTCTTCCGTTTACAACGGGTCTCCCCCATACAAGGTGGAAACATTTCGATTTCGATACAGATACCCACAGCTAAATCGAATTCCATTCAGAGCTTTTTGAGGCTATGGAGGTCTCAATCTGTTCTTGGCTATGGAAGTAGTGTAAGGGACGTTAATGGATGGTTAGGAAGGGGGTCATACACACTGAGTAGGTGTGTAACAAACCTTCCACCATAAAATATAAAAATGAAAATAAATATTAGTTAACAATATCAAATTTGAAACATTTATATTTATGATATATTATCATAATGGCATTCATATTATTTCTTTTTGATCTACAAACTTATCCCAGAAAATGTTTGTAGCTAACTTTTAATATGGAAACATGAACTTATTACTTTCACTATAGTGTATGGAGTATATAGTGAGGAGAAATATTTTAGTTGTAAAAAAATTCATAAACCGAACTGTTTTGATTAAACTCCTAACATCATTGTACAATTAAATTAAATGGTGTTTAATACTAGCCAGTCTTGTTCAGATAAAAATAAATTTAAAAGCCCAATTATTAAACAAGCTTCCTCTAAAGTAGCTTTATTTTGAACATTTGAAATAATTAATGATGCGAGATGTTCATTATAAGTTTCATAAAAAATTTTGATTTAACTTGTAATATCGATTTGCAATTAAATAAAGTGGTATTTAATATTAGCTAGGTCTTATTCTGAAAGGAATCAAACGCCCAGTTATCAAAAAAGCTTTCTCTAACGTACCTTTATTTTAAAAAATTTAAATAATTAATCATTATTCATTGTTAGTAGTAATAAAAATGGATATATTTAAAATATGAAGTAATTTGACAACTAACTAAAAAAGAAACAACATAAATATGTTTTCATATCGAAAGCGAATTTCAGAAAAATGATTAGTAATACTGATGTACATTGTAGCTTTGGAAATTAAGAGAAAAATTTATATCCAACAAATAAAATCGTATAAGGTAATGAAGAGTGACGAAAAACGCATTGACATATGTGTGTATAGAATGTTTATCCTGTACCGCAGGATAGTGTCCTTGCATTGAACAAACTAATAAAACAAGACAATTCCTCATCATTAATTTTTTTCACATTTCATATAAATCTATTATTTTACAACCGAAAATGATAGATGATTATTCTCCAAATAAAAAAATAAAATAAAAGCACTTATAAATTCGGTATTAAAACCCTCAATAAAAGAAAGAAACTCTGGTCTTTTTTCTCAATAGAAATTTTTATATTTCTGAATCCGCTCCTACCTCACTGATAGAACCTTTAAAGTAAATCATAACCTAGCCTACTCATCTCTCTTTTCTCAGTCCGCCGGTGTTCCTCAAGGTAGTATCTTAGGTCCCATTCTTTATACGGTTTATACAGCT
>NW_027109220.1:166888-180555 GCF_000696795.3 Halyomorpha halys | reverse complement strand
AAATTAATGTTTGAAGTACCACCAATGGGTGGTTCCTTCCCAAGATTTTCAAGTGTATATGAAACATACTACATATTTACTTATTGTATTATTTTGTACAGTTGTAAATTACAATAAATAAATAATTAAAAAAAAAATATTTCTGCTGTTATAAAAATTGGTATTTTAGGCTTTTCCTTGGTGGGAATAATGAAGATCAACTTTGCCAATAATTTAACAACAGTGACGCGAAGCCAAGTATCATCTAGTTTCTCTTTTTCTCTTTTATTTATTCATAAAATTGTTTCATATTTTGTTATTTATTGCAAAATTATGGCAAACATTGAGAATTGGCTATTTATTTCAAATTAAAAAGATATTCCGCATCAAGCCCGAAATTTTAATCTTTTGGTTTTGAAAAAAATAAGATAAAAAATAATAAAATAAATATAGAGAATGAAATATAATTTAATTAGAGAAAGAAGGGTGTTAAAATTTAAAACCTGCAAAAGGTTTCGGTTATTAAACAACAAAGAATAATCAATCCAACTCAGCGGTTGATGGATATAACAAACCATGAGCTGAATTATTTGGAAATGTTTTCCTGTGCTGTTCCACAAAATATGTTCTACAAATAACCTCCTAGCTGATATTCTTTTACAATTTTTATGTTATCCTCAGTGACACATACCCCTCCAATCGGTAATAAATATGAGTCTGGGTTTTATTTATAGTGCTGATTCACAATTAAATTATGATTAATTATTAATTATAAATAGGCCTGATGTTTGGAATTTTTTTTTAAACTAATTTTTTTAAAATAATTTATTTATTATTATTTACAACCGTACAAAATATATACAACAAGTAAATTTGCTGTAGGTGACATAGTGACATGATACAAACATGTGGAGAATCTACACATTGATAAAAATCCAATAACATTTCTAGAGGAGAAGATCTCGAGGTCATCTTCTTTTCAGACGCCTCGAAGGATTATTAGGTAATGAAGGAGAAGTCAGGTTAGAAACAAGTGGATTTGGGTGGTTGGGGAAGTTTATCATGGAAGGATTGGTATCTGGTTCTGGCCAAATCGGCAACATATGAGATATTCAGGTCCTTGATTCGTGACAAAATAAGGAGAATTAAGGATTTTACGAAGAACTTTGGACTGTAATGATTGGATTCGGGAGAAATTTGATGGTTTAGTTGAGCCCCATAGCTCAACTCCGTATGTCCATATAGGCGTTATAATAGCCATGTAGATCAGTCTTTTGCAATGGATTGGCAGTTTAGACCGTTTGTCTAGTAAATGTAATGGTCGGAATCGACGAGCAGTCTCCTGTCTTTTCAGTCTTGTATGGGGATTCCATGTCAGTCGTTTGTCCTGATGTAGTTCTAAGTAACGGATCTGTTCGACAGGAATAAATGGGGTGTTATTAACGGATACTGTGGGGCAAGAAGTTATGGTGGGATTTTTGGAATTTATTTTAATTCTCCAATTTTGGCACCATTCTTCAAGGGTGGACGGGGGATTGGACGGTTTGGGATACAATGTAAGGATCATTGTTCACTGACAATAGACATGTGTTATCGGCATACGTGGTGAAAATAGTGTGAGGATCGGTTGGGATGTCAGCTGTAAAAACTGTGTATAGGAAAGGACCTAGGGTACTACCCTGAGGTTTCCCAGTAGACTGACAGAATAGGGATTAAATAAGCGCTGTTATGATTTACTTGAAATAATGTGTCGTAGAGATAAGAACGGATAATGAGGAAGTACGTAGAGGGTAGAATTTTACCGATCTTGTTTAGTAGTCCTGGGTGCCATACTCAATCAAAAGCCAGTTCTACATCAAGAAAGACTCCCGAGCAGTATATTCCACGCTCCAATGAAGACGAGACAACATCAACCACACGATGGCATTGCTGAATAGTGGAGTGGGAAGTTCGGAATCTGAACTGGTGGTCTGGGATTATGTGGTTGGAATCAAGGATGGGGAACAGGCGTTTCAAGATGAGTTTCTCAAGGATTTTGTCCATGATAGGTAACAGAGAGATAAGACAGTAGGATGGGTATTCTGGCGGCTTTTGAGATTTGGGAATCATTTTTATTATAGATAATTTCCACGGTTCAGGATGATATGTGGATCCGAGTACAGCATTGTAGATGTAGGTGAGTAATGGAACAGATTTTAGAGGAGGATGTTTTAGAATATGGGATTTAATTAGGTTATAACCGGGAGCTTTACGGTAAGGTAACTTCTGAATGATGTTGGATATCTCTGAAGGATGAAATGCTTCAGGTGGAAGGGTCATTTGGAGTGGAGTATTCAATTCTTCTTCAATGTATTCGATGTGGGTCGATTTAAGGATGTCAGAGTGTGTCTCAAATGTTTTAGAGTTTTTTTTTCGTCCGATTTCGTCCATGTTTGTGATTCATTAAGAAGAGGATGATTAAAATGTTTGAAGTTGTGAAGCTTCTTAGTGGTCGTTCATAACAATTTGTCAGTAGCCGTTTTGAGTAAAGTTAGTTAAATTTTGTATTATTTAAGTTCTTTTTTGAGTTTGTTTGTCAATGTAGTATAATATGTATTATCTGTTGGATATCTAGTCCTGTGCCACTTCGCTCTTGCTCTGCGTTTTTCCTTTAATAAGTCGTGAATATGCTGTGGCAAGTTAGTACGTATGGTATTATTAATTTTACGGGTCGTCGTGTAGTCGTATATGCAAATTCATATAAATTCTGTAAAGTTTTTTATTGCTTCGTCAATGACATTTTTAGTCTTAAGTGGAGTTTTTAAGTCCAGTTTGTTTTCCAAATCATTACGAAATTTGTTCCAGTCAACTCGTCCTTTGATCAATGAGGGAGGAGAGGGCTTAGGAACGAAGCTCGAATGTAAGAAAAGGATAACTGAACTGTGGTCTGAAGAAAGGTCATCTATAGATTCGATAATGGTCCGGAAACAGGAAATTTGGGAGGTGATAAATATATCTAGGATATTAGGACGTTTCTTCAGAGATGAAGGCCAATAAGTAGGACTCATGGGGGTGAGGATAGAATTGGAGGTAGTGACTCGGGAAAGGATTTTACCACGGGTATTGGATGTACGGCATCCCCATCGTTGATGTTTGGCATTATTGTATCCTCCAAATTAAAAATTTAATTCAAAATGTTGCCACCTGTACTTTAAAACTTTTATCCTCGGACACATCTTACGGTTATATGGATATATACCCGGATAGGGAACTTAAAAATATTTATTATAGATAGCTTTCAGTCGATACTATCGAAACAATCGATATAACACAAAAATAATCTAATAATCAGTAGTGAAGCATTGTCGGGTCTACTAATAAACTATATTTCTATATTTCTAACTATAATAGTTCTATAAACAATGCATAAACAATATTATTTTTTGATTAATTATTTTATGGTTTTTAAACGGAATTCATGATTTTTTTCAGAAAAAGATATTGCCAACCCTGACAAAATGTTTAACGAAAGTAAGAGAAATTATTCTCTAATTAATAAAATTACAAGAACTTTTAATTGTTTTACACGGTAAACATTACTTTTTTCCGTAACATCACAAACTAAAAAAAAAAAAAGAAAAGATTTTTAGAAGAAACATCCCTCTTTCTTCTTCAAAGAATGTCTGTTCTTAAAAATGTCTTCCATTGTATATAAATAGTAATTAAAAGAATTTTGAAGCCTTCAGAAAATATTGAGAAAATTCAAAATAAATAGATTAAGATTACATAAAAGCACTAGAGTTTCAAAAAAAATTTTTCAATGTCTTTATAATTTATTATTAATGTTGTCAGTATATTATTTATGATCAAACATTGGATGAATTTCTATATCTCAGTTGATTTTTTGATATTATATTCAATTTATTTTGTTTTCTAAAAGTAATGCAACATGAATTAAACAGGAGCAATTTTGTTTTTAAGAAGACGTACAATTTCATTAGAAAAAATAAAAATGTGCCAAATTTCAAATTCAGCAGTTAATTTGGCAATCACAATTTTATGGAGGTATGAAAATTACGGCAGTGACCGTTATCGAGGGCGCTGATTGCAAACCATGTTGACTTGAGAAATCGATTGATTATTGGTTAACTAGTAATGCAACGAACATACTGCAAGGCATGATTAGGTTTGTTCAATGCAAACATCGGAATGAGAATGATAGTATAGGTTACCTAATTGGAGTATAATTTAGGTAATAGTATCATTGTAGAAATATTGATCAATAAATAAATAGAATCCTATAAACTTTAGAGGTAGCCTAAGTATGGAATCTAAAATTATTGATCAGCTGTGTAATTATCAGGTTATGAAAATGATCACGCAATATCTATACGTATATAAGAGGGAATGCTTTGATCCTTTGTCCAGGATAAACTTTTAAACACTGTACCAATTTACATGTTTTGTTTTTGTTTTTTTTGTTTTTTTTCAAAATGTTCCCTGTCGCCATGGGAAGTTACTGAAATCCCCGATTTGTATATTAAAAAATTAATAAACATTTTTGGCGCGTAGCTAAGAAAGTATAACTTTTTTTTCACGGTTATTACATAATAATCGATATGTCTCTTCCTGAAGAATAAGAAAAAAATGCTGATCTCATTACACGATATCATATTCACAAAAAAAAAAATATATATATAAAAACATATTGGGCCGTCGAGTAATGCAGATCAAAAATTTTTTTTTGTAAAAAGGAAATCATATTAGTTTTTACCGTGGCCTGAACCGTTAAAATACCGTTATTCTAAGAAATTAAAACTGTTTGTACTTTATTTATTTGAAGAATTTTTTTTTCTCCTGACTTTGTTCTATTTACTATTTGTTCTTATAATTACTGTAATATAGTAGTCATATTGAAGAACTGTAAGATTATTATATAATAACTATGATAAATAATGAGAAAAGATAATTTTAACTGAATAAACAACAACAAAAATTAGACTGAAAAGAAACGGGATTCTTCTTGTGAATAAAAATTGGTTCGGTAATCCGTGATCCCGGGTTTCGGCATCAGATACGTGATAGCGGGTTAGAAACTAAAAAAAAAAAAAGAAATAAGGAACGAGAAAATACACTACACTCACGGTTACTGATAATAGACTGCTTTATTCTATTCAGTAATCCTATATTTATACATTCAAAAGTTATTGACAGAAGGAGTTAGGTATTAAGATTTATATTACACATCCTGTAAATATAACTTATATATATATTCATATATATATATATATATACACTCATATTCAATAAATTTCTTTATTTAAATATACTATCCTCAGCTTTATTTTTTCACCTATACATTATGAATCCAATTGTTTTTCTTTACTAACATTTCTCCTTCTTCTCCATCTAAATTCATTACTAACTCATATTATTTATTTATATATCTCCTTTTTTCATCTAAAATCATTGATAATGGAAGGAGATGCTCTGAGACTGAAGGACCAGAAGCACTATCACGCCAAGGATATGTGTAAATGGACCCTAAAGAAGCAGGGAAGTGTTTTGTTTTGAATCTCTGATGATCACAATGTAAACCTTTTATCTCAGACAGGACATTATAAATACTATTAGGGAAATACTAACTGTTAAACAAATGGATTTATCATAATATTATAAAATCAAGTATTATAAGTAATAATTATGTTGTAATAAATATTATTTCATGAGTATTGTACCAGTATTGTGTGTTTGACAAAAGAGAAAAAAATATTGCATTGAAATTGAATGTGAAGCATACAACTATTTATTTATGTTTTTTTATCCTTGTCAACTTATTGAATTAAATCATTTCTAAGCAAGACTATTAAAAGTATGAACAATTTAGATATTCCAATAAAAAGGTAGGCAATATTTTTGAGTTGAAATATAACTTCATATGTTTGTTTGTTTATTCAGAAATTAAGGCGTAAAACCCACCGGTCATCAACGCCAACAACGCGTTGGGTTATATAATAATAATTATATAATATATAATAAATAAAATATGACTTAAAAGAAGACGTTTCTTACCACTAGGGACATACGCCATCTTTGAAAATAAATAGTTTTAAGTTACTTTTTAACCTATTTATGTTTGAATACGGGCTAGTAAAAAATGTATATTGTGTTATATATGATATTAGCTGAACAATGAAAAATCTATTGTCTGTATTAAATAATTCAAAAGGAAATCTTTATTTAGAACTGACAAATAATTTTCCAAACTTCATAGTCAAAAGCAAATACGAAAATGATATTTTTTTTAATCTTAAACATGAACCGAATAATTTTTGTTTATTATTATTATAATTTATTATTTTGTTACATATTATAAATATTGTTATGTTAATATACTACTGATATGGTTAAGCAGTTTTAATTTCTATATATTAAAGACATCTAAGGGGCGAAAGTAAACACTACCCGCATAACAGCACTGTAATGTAGGTTAGTGTGCAATTAAATATAATTTTTTTTAGCTATCATTACACAGAGAAAGAAATTTATTCAATCATGCTGCCCAAAGACATCGGGTTGCCACATTACACAGCATACTGATCAATCCGTGATCGGACATATATAAATTACATATTTTTATATGATATAATATAATAGAAAGATAACACATTTTTTTTCCCACAGTATTCATTTACAATAAATAGCAGTCTACAAACCAAATACAAGCTTTTCAATTTACTCCTTTTTTTCTTTCCCTTCTATTCTACAACCCTTATTTCATTTTATCATTCATATATAACAAATATTAGAATATTAAAAATAATAAAGTAATAAATAAGTAAATAAATCAAACAACAAATAAGATATGCGATGCATGCATGCCATCCCTCCTCTGGATAACTCCCATACTCATTAATTTCCATGCATGTGGTGGTGGATGATTCCCAGGGAGTCAAGTATTATATTTTCTGTCAACCTAGCCACGTCCTGGACATCGACCCCGAGCTCCTCCATGAAGTTCCTAGTTGTGCTGGGAATCGTTCCACGGGCTCCGAACCAGAGGCCTCTCACGTTGAAGTCTCGTTCTCCGAAGCCCTCACGAAACTTCTCCTGAGGAAAGGGATACATTTATCGTAGATTTCCTTCTTTTCCCTATCTACCTTATTTGCCTGGTCAAGGTCGTTATTTTCATATCTCACAGTGGGATCCAGAATGATTGCTGACTTCCCCTTCTTAGGAAAAGCAACTATATCCGCATATCTTGTGGATCCATCCGTATCTACACAGTAGACCTCGTCAAAGCAGGCAAAATCTCTTTCTTTTAGGAGCTTCATTAACTCGTATTTTACTCTATGATGTCGCAGTGTTATGAAAAAAATTAATTTTATTTATTTATTATATTTTTATTTATTTAAACGTGTTATATAAAAAATTAACTCAAAATAATTTTGGACATCTTAATTACTGGAATGCTGTTAATTAAAGGCAAAATGAAGAGATAAGATTAACGAAATTGTTTTCTTCAGTGATTGGTAAATTTTAATCATTTAATTATATACTATTTAAACATGTTATTTACGATAAATAATTAAATTATTAATAACAACTTTACTCATCTACTTCTAACCTTTCTTCTTTGAATTAATTTCAGCATAGGTCCTTTATGACATTTCTGTTTTTCCATAAGGAATTAAGAAAGAATTTAAAATTTTACATAATTTACTAGTCAAATAAGTTTGTGATTTTCTAGTTGATCTAAATATTCGTTTGAAGTAAACAAAAAAGAATTTAGAAACATTGCTTTTAATTTTTATTAATATCACTGTGAAGTTTTTATAAAAATTAAGATAAGATTTTTTAAAAGGAAAGGCAATCAAGAAGTAACCCACACTAGTCTTTACCTTATTTGGAATTTTTGTTGGTTATTCTCGGGATTCAAGATTATTTACGTGGAAATTGCTGCCCATTTGGGTATAATAATGAATAAGAGTAATTAATAAAATTCAGGTTTTCTAATTGTTTGAAAATTTTTGTTTCACTAGAAGCAAGGTTGTAACCTCACTTTTGTCTATTATCCGAGTTGTGCTAAACGATTTTTTCGATCTGCTCCGCGATTGTTGTTTTGGGGAATTGAGAATTCCAGTTTAACAGGTTACATGGACCACTATATCCTTTTTTTAGAATGAAATCATGCTTTACTTACTCGTTGAGACCATGCTTTTTTTTATCCAAGCTAAAAACCCAACCACCACACAGATATAACTAGTACATTCGGAGTCCATTATCCCTATAATGTAAATACCGGCATTACTTACTTTAATGCATGCTGTTATTTAATTATGATTATTACACGCTGAAATAAAGATCTGATAGTAATGAGACAATGATAAAGTAAATGTTCTTTCCCAAATATGAATTGAATTAAGATTCGAATAATTTTTGAAAATTTTAGGAAGAATAAAATTTCATTAGATTGTATTACCAAAATCGGTCATTATTATTTAATATACTTCCTCTGAAAGTATTTTAATTGGAAAAAGTTTTTTCATATTCTTATAATTTATTAAATTTTAGAACTAGACGGATTAAAACTTGAATATTTATTGTTTTCAATCTGACCTTTTGAATTTTTTTCATATTAGAGGATAAAAAGGAGAATTAATTTAAAGTTAATTAATAAGATGTAATAAAAGACATCCTAAAAAATGTTAACTCATGGTGAAATATTATTAATTGATATTGAATATGAAACTTTTGTTATGAGTCCGGATGGCTTTATCAGTTTCGTGCCTGCCTTTAAGCCCCACTATTCACATTGCCTTATTTTAATGCAGAATAGCCTTGTTCGGGGAGTAAATTTTCAATGCTTTAGCATTCGATTTTTTTTTTTTAGTCTCATCCCTTTTTATTATTCAGATTATTGCGCCTGATAGCAGGATGGAATAATTTGAATATTTATTTTCTGACGAATATCGCTTATCATCTATCGATGGACTTAATTTGATGTGCGATGAAGGATGTTTATTCATAGATTGTATAATAAACCGCTGCACCAACTAACTAAAGTTATTTCAACTAATTAGGTATTGGGATCAAGGACTAATTAACTCACCAGTTAAGAAAAATATAAATTCGTATTTTAAGATTTTTCGAAGAGGGAATAATGAATATAAATGTTATTACAGACAAAAATACAAGATACCTTAATACGATCGGATCAGTTCAAATCGTATGGCTCAATTTTTCCCACTTTTCCCTTTATTAATTCATGAAATTCTTCAATTCTAGTATTTACTCCTTGTTTATTATTGATAACTGTTTATTTATTTTTAATACACAAAATTAAAGGAACTTTAGAGAATTTCTTTTAAAATTCGTTATTTAAGCCCTGTTAGATTATTCAAAATTAGCTAAGATAAAACCGAACTGATAATTAAGACCGCCTTATTGTACATAAAAATCGTTAGAGCCGTTTTGGAGAAACTATAATCAATTTATTTTATAAAGTGGCTCTCCTGATGTGTAAATTATATTGAAAAAGTTACTGTCTCACTCCACGCATGTACATGTCATAAATGTATATTTCAGTTTCTGACCTATCAAAAAGTGGTAAACGATTATTTAGAACTGAAACAAAATTGATATTCTTTTTTAACCCTTCGAGAAACACTTAAATACAAATTGTCGAAAAAAAAAATCATAAAATCAATTTTTTGGCCAACAATTTTTCGCCTTTGATTTATTTTGAAAAAGTAAAAAAAATGTCAATTTCAATATGATTCAACCAATCTTAACCAAACGTTTAGGGCTTCATGAACTGGAAGTAAGGGCACAAACTGGATCTAATTAAGCAAATTAGAAACGAAGATACAAAATAAAACGTTTTTTGAAACTGATATTTCGCCCTCATAAGTGAATTAAATCTAAATTTCAGGTTAAAAGAAGAGACATTCAGCTTTACAACCGTTGTATTAACTCAGGAATTGAATAAAATGCGGAGTTAAGACGATCGTATGAACAATGGTTCAATCGGAATAAAAAAAATTCTCCAAATGAAGGTGAAAAATTTATAATTTTTAATTTCTTTGAATAATGGTATTTGAAGGTTTGTATAATTTGTTGATATATATTTTTCAAAAATCCAACATTTTATACGCATATCTAGAATTTAACATTTTGGGAGTTTATTGTGTCAAATATCATAAAAATTACTACTCCTACAAAGATAAACATTATCAACAATTTTATAGTAAATTTAACTATCTTTAATTTGAGTGCAGACGGACATCTGTACGTCTAATGGTTTATGAAATAAAGTTTTTTATAAATCAAGCTTATTGTCCAAACAACTATAAATCAATTTATTTTTGCAAATATCATGAAAAATACTATTCGTAGGAAGGTAGAGGTCATAAACTTCTTTATAGTACATTAAACTAGCTTTAATTTGAGTGCTAATAGTCACCTGTACGTCACATAGTTCCTGAGATATAGATTTCTCAAAATACATTAACTAACTACTGATATTTCAGTACATTTTTATGATATGTTGCTTTTTAAAAAGCTATATCTCGAGAACTATTGGACGTAAATAGCTCTATTAGGGCTAATATTTCAGCAACTTTACTCTTCTTTAAATAATGTTCTTTTAGATTTTCTAGTGTTGTTGGTAGTTGTTAAGATATCCGAATGAAAAATTAATGTTTTTTCAAGGTTTTGAAACAGCTGCCATTTTGTATTCCCCCTACCTATACTTGGCAGACTCGCCTGTTTTGACTAGTAATTATACATAGTTTTTAAAAAAGTAATTAAAAATTGGGGTGATATAACTGCCTTTTCTTCTTCCCAGCTCTTGTGCTAGTGGGTCAGGCGCGTATGACCCATTCGAAGGCGCGTCAAAATCACCTCCTCTCTGCGCAAATTTCTAGTAGATGATACCCAAGGGGAGATCACTTTTTAAGGTTATAATAACCATTAAAAAATGTATACTTTTCGGCCAAGACTCCTATTGGAGTCCTATACTGCCTAACCACATACCTACGGGTGGCCCTCTTAATTTAGTTAATAATTTCTTTACGGAAAAAAATGGGCCATTCTATAATCTTCCTGGGAAAATATCGAACATTAAGCAAAAAGTCCCATGACAATTGGATGAACGGTATGGCAGTGCATAAAGTACCAACAAACAAACATTCATTTTTATATATTAGATTGTCTAATTATGATATTGATGGTTTTTAAGTATTTTTTTGTATGTAACAGCTTGAGGGTGAGTTGTAAATTTTTTTTCTTTTCTAAGCACTTTCATTTTACAATTAATTATTTGTATTTTTTATTGAAATTTCTTCATTGCATACATCTATATTGTATATAGCAATTGTAAAATAAATGAATCAATCCAAAGAACTATTTTATCATATTGATGTAAAAAATGTATAAATAGATTACATTGAGACAATTAACTGAATAAAATAAGGTGGATGATTTCCTAAAGATATTTCCAGTTTCCATCTTATAAAATAAAAGTGTAATTTCAACAAGCTTGTCTGGTATTGCTGTTTGCCAGGGCTATTAATGAAGCTTTGTAGGGACCGAAAGTGTTGAGTAAAGGTGTATCGGCTTCTATTTCATTTTATGAGCGCTTTTCATCACTATAGCTCATTTTTAGGGCATGTGGAACAATTTGTTTTACGTATTTGTTCTAATTTTCATCACAAATATATAAGTTGTCTCCACGCAACGTATGGTTATGACCTGATAAAATGTTTTTTCATCTCAGTAAGCGAGATGAGTATTATGGTCATAATATTTTTAAAAATATTATTTGATCCTTTTTTTTTCTTATTGAAACTCCATTTTCTGGACTTACTGGGAAAATCCTTTAAAATATATGAAAATAAGATCTAACACAATCTCAACGCTCTGCGAATTATCATACAATGATTTAGTATTTTAACTAATTATTTTATTTTTTCACTTAATAACAATTAATAAAATTTCTGGAATTTCCACTAAGACGACTTTCCTAACGAATTTGAGTCCAATCCTCAAAGTTACCTTTATATTTACCAACATTGATACAGTTAAATTCTGCATGAGCAAAATAATAAGTATAAAGTATAGATAATGTAATTCCTAAACACTGTGGATTTTTTATCCATCTTTATAAATAGCAGAGATATAGCCGTAGGAAACTTGTTAGCAGTAGCTATTTGAAAACAAATAGTAATAACGAGTTCCGAGGATCATTATCGGGTAATCTTTGATTCAATTCTACTTATAGTCTATTTATAGATACAAAATTGAAAAAAAATGATGAAATTGCATAAAATACATTAAAAATACAAAGAAGGTTAAACAGAATAATACTTAGAGTTATGAACCACGCTACTTTAAGTATTAAAAAATATATTTTTGTTTAAACTGTAGGTGTGGGATATGCTATCTCTTTGCTATATTTATGAGGTCTTTTTGTTTTCCAGTGTTGATGGATATTAATTATAGGCTTCATATGTAAAATTTGATTTCTAAATGTATTATTTTTTGGTTTAATAACAACTAAAATTGTCTCAAAACTTTGTGTTGGAATCCTATCATCTTTAAGTAATAATAGTTTTGGTTTCTGGTTTATGAAATAATTCTCAAATTAATTAGGCTTGTTTTCTTAAAAAAAAGAATAATAATTATAAGATATTGTTAGGGTAGAACAAAAAAGTGTATGTTCCTTAAGAATGACAAATATATAATCATCATCATCATCATCATCATGGGTGCTACAACTCATCGCTGAGACTTGGCCTCCTCAATTAGTCTCGCCCATTGGTCGCTCTCTTGCAGCTGTTCACACCAGTTAGCTAGCCCAAGAACAGATCTACTATCTGTGTCGACCCCAACCATCCAGCGCAATCTAGGTCTTCCAACTCTGACAAATATATACATAAAAATTATCTGGCCAAGTGATCATTTACATTATGTACCTGAAAAGAAGTCTGTACCGCTACAACAGATGAAAAGTGAGGGGTTAATGATATTCTGAGGTAGTACTGTTTCTTAAACAACGTTTTTACAAGGAGGTGGGTTGTTCACGATCACGCTAGATTTTCCCCAATCAACGATACCCGCTTTAAGAGGCTGACTGGACCCGGGAGAGCTCCACGAATTCTCAGGGTTGACTCAAGGTTACAGTAACAGAATAAATTATTATCTGCTACAGCTGGATGCGAATCCAGGACCTCGGAGTTGGTAGTACCTTATTCACTGAATCATCCCGTTTCCCAACCACCCCAATCTTTTTTTTTTTTTATTCCCCTCCCTTGCCATTTCTGGCATACGGGGTGCGGAAGGGAGCAGTGGGGTAGTACGCTGGGATTTGCATCCACTGCTCCCAATGCAGGGTCTGGGTGCCTCCTGCAGTTACCAGGCTATTCCAGTCCTCCTAGTCTCAGTCTGGGTCAGCTTCCTCCTCTTCTGGTGGCTCGCCGATGTTGGGCGGTAAAGTCCTGCCCATTGTGAAATGAGTTGGGTCCACCACCTCCTTCCACCCGTAAATGAACTCCCTGAAGAAGGTATAATTCTCTTCTTCCATCAAACAGGGAAAGTCCGACTCGGCGAGGGCGAAGATCCCGGTCTTTCGCGAAAGCCTGGTTTGTACTCCTTCCATGGCGGAGCAATCTACTATTACATGTTCTGCTGTTTCAGGAACTCCGCAC
>NW_027109220.1:162817-164841 GCF_000696795.3 Halyomorpha halys | reverse complement strand
CGGTCTAACCTTCTCTCCTTGGATATCCAGGGTGATAGGATGAGCCCTGTCCGTGGAGCCTCCTATGAGTATGGCCTGAGTCTTGGCTGCTACCATACTCAACTTCCTCCTCACGCACCACGTCTCCTACGAGACTGGCACACCTCTCTGCTTCTGTCTTTAGTCTGGATCTGCTGTTCTTGGCCACGATGACTGCCCGGTCGTCGACGTAGGCCGTGGGAAGGAACCCCCTGTCCTCTAATTCCCCCAGCAACTCATCGAATACTAGCTTCCACAGAGCTGGTCCTAGGACATCCTCTTTCGACTTTTCTCTCGACCTCGTAGTAGTTACTCCTGATCCTGACACTCCTGTTATTGAGATAACTACCTACGAGGGAGTATAGATTACTGGGTATGACGAGCTCTTGCAATCACTGGAGTACACGGGGCCACCAAACGCAGTCGAAGGCGGAAGAGATGTCAAACATGATCAATAAGACATATTTCTCCAAACCACCCCAATCATTCCAACATTATATATACAAATAAAATATCGCTCCTTTGCTTGAATAGTGATAAATTTATTTTGAAATTTTCAAAAAATATTTACATAGACAGAGATTTCTTTCTCTATAGACAGTACCAAAGCCAAAAAGTAACCAGTCTATGGTGCAACCCTTGGAATAAGTAAAATAAAAAATAAAATATTTTTTTCTTTGACGAGATGTGCCACTATTCAAAGCAAATCAGCAATATTATGTTTAAACACAGTGAAAAAAAAAATTGGGAATGTTCATTCAATATATTCACTTTAAAAAGAATGAGAGGAAGAGATCTTAATAATAATAATGACAATAAAAAACTCATCCATTCGTATGAACTAAGTCAATATATAAATTATACTGCCTCTTATAGTTTTGATCTCAAATTTTGATCGAAATTTATTAATTGGCATAAAGAAAGTAATATGATAGTTAACTGTGATTTTATTGATTTCCTGATTTTACCAACAGCCCAGGATTTTCACTTATCTGTTTAATGTATTGTATTATTTGAAATAAATTCCCCGAAAGTATAAAAAATTTGCATGAAGAATTTGGAACGATAAAAGTTTTAACTGACAGGAGAATTGAGGGCTTTCATTAGGGTAACTGCCTGACTAGCGCTCTGTAATTATTATAGACATTGCAAAGCCACCAAGATTAAAATGGCTTTCAAAATTAGCGCCTCAAAGTTAGCACCCGATGCGTACATTAAAGCGTCGATGGGGACTTTCAAGTCAGCTTGAATGACAATAGCATACCGACATTAAAGAGGAATATCTATTAGTATTTGACGGCATAAAAAAACAATTTGAAATAATGTTAATATTATAGTCAGTCAATTCAGAAACCGTATCATATATGTTTTAATTATTATTAAGATACAGGATTAATTTTTAATTTTAGCTTTAAAAACTAAGATTTTTAATTTGCGTACTAACAGAAGGAAAACGCTAGCCGCCATGATGGTTTCATACGTGACGTCATATTGACATTAACAAGCAACACTGATTTAACGATTTACACTTTTTTAGTTGTTAATTACTACGAATTTTTCTGTTAAAAGGATTTTCATTTTTTTTTTCAAAACCTACCATGAAATACAGGTTCATGGAATCAGAAAGTATAAATTTGTATAGAATTTTTTTTAGAACGAACCCAGATTTCTCTTGTGCAGAGTTTAGAAATATAGATAGAATTTAGATTTCACTAAACCTTTTTTTTTTTTTGTAACGAACATTATTCTTCATATAGTTTACCAATTATAAGGCAAAATCATTACGTTTTTAATTATTTTAAGTAGTCTTTCGTTTAAAATATAACTTCTATTGAACTTAAAATTTGTATCTTGCATTATACTTACATCGAAGTGATTTTCACAAAAATATAATCTATAATTTGATTCGAAACAATAATGTTTCTAATCTTTACATCTTTTGGCACTTATGTGGCATTTTTACAAGCTGTTAAAAGCAGTTTTACAACTTTTGTGGAGCCTTTATA
>NW_027109220.1:147378-161614 GCF_000696795.3 Halyomorpha halys | reverse complement strand
CATCATGGAAAAAAATCAAATATAATAAAATGAATTAGTCAAACATATCAAAATGTAAGGCAAATAAATAATAAAGGGGCACTTTGACCCACCTGTCGCTCTGTGGGTTAACAATCTTAAATATCAATTTAGATGTTGTTCATGTATCTGCTTTAGATTTTTTTTGTCTATTTCATATGAAATGTCAGTTTTTATTATTTAAGATATTCAAAGTGGGATTAGAGAACTTTCGTTGTTTGCTAGGTTTATTTTTCCAGATTATAATGAGCCATTATCCTATCTATATAATTTTTACTATTATTACAATTGAGTGCACACGGTTTAGTATACCATCTAATATAACCGATTTTTTTTTTAACTTGGACACTCGACAGCCCAAGCTGCAAAAAACAATACTACGGCGTTCTGGAAATGGTTTTGTAACGAATGGAGCATTCACTGGTGCTTTGAAAAAATGAATGGCTGGTGACGCAGATTTGGATATCCAACCTCCACCAGCAAATGACGACGATGAACTTACTTACTGTGGACATTTTCTGACTTCATTTCTTCACAAAATAAGATTTTTCAGTTTTGAGACTGTAAAGTTGATAACACGTTGGGGGAAATGAGGGTAAATATGTTGAATTATGAATAAACAATGAATAAAAAACTATTAAAAATTTTTAGATTTCATAAAATTGTTTTAATAAATAACTTTTCGAAAAATTGACGTTTCTTATGAAATGACCCAATATCATTTTGGAATATAGATACCAAAGTTTATATAGATAAAGCTGCTGGTTTGATAAAATCCTTGATAGAATCCCAGTATGTTTGCTTGGTTTAATTTGGTTGATTAAAACTTAAGTTTCAATGTATTCCTGGAATTAGTCCAGGTTCCTAGCAACTAATTTAATATTTAGGGGATAGGATACATAATTAGTATGCCCATTAGTCGACCGTGAAATTAGATATCTCCCTTATTGCGAGCTACAGTGTAGTTAAACATTTTGTGTATATTTTTGAAGTTTCAGATATAAATTAGACAAAAAAATAATATATCATGATGATCTTTTAGTTAAATATATATGAATGCACTATTAGCATGATTATATAATTCCCATTGGTCAAAATATCAGCACGTACTTTATAAATAAATTCACTTCCAATTTCGTTTGAAAATTTATATTAAATATAGAACGAAATATTGCCCAATTTCATAGAAAATAAGAGATTCTAAAATAAACAATATAATGAGAAGTCATAAAACTAATTAATACCATTAATACAACGCTAAAATGATGGAGGTCATTACTATTTAAAGTTTAAGCTTAAAGACATATAAAAAATGATTCGTATTATTAATACAAAAATTAAAGCTGGAAAAAGAAATCGTATTTTAACAATTAGTTTACTGTAATTTGTAATACGTTACTTCATTTAATAAGAAATAGGTTTTTATCAGTACAACCCTTAAATTAAAATTTATATTCGTTATTGTTCCCCGCAGTAACCCTAAAATACAAATTTTAATAGAAACAGATAAATAAAAAAAAATATTCATCGTTTTTTCCTTTCCAGGTCAGTAAATGTATTTTTTAAAATCACAATTATAGCAATGATTTCAACACAGGCACACCAATCGAAACAAAAAATCTTGTAGATGACGTATGTAAGGTGTAAGGCAGTAAGTGAAAATTGTGTGATGTGCACCACACCAGATTTTTTTTCATAACTCTATGAATATATCTGTATTAGTATGATAATGATGGGGCCACTTGCAGCTGAGGGAGTGGGAGCATGGATCTGAACAACCTGGCAACAGCAGCGGCGCCGGTTTGAATCTGGATAGGGAGGTCCACTTTTATTTCTTTTGCGGTCGCACTTAATAAAATCTTGACCCCCCTCACCATGGTGTTAAAATAGGGTAGTACCCTGTAGACATCTCTCCATCTACCCCCTCCCCCCCCCCCGTATGGCTAGGAAGGGGGTCATTAAAAAAAAAACAAGTATGTTCGTGGTTAGGGTCCGTATTAAATCTCACCCTTCGCCCGAATTATAAGGAGCTAAGCTTTATTCTACTAATAAGAATTAACAGTATGATTTTCTAATCTACATATATACTCAAATCTACTTATTTAAAATCTGTCATTATTATTTTAATTATTTTTATGAATTGATTTGTAATCCTTGCAATTTATAAATATATAAATATGAAGAAAAAATCTTTATTTTTTGAGTTTTTAGCAATTATCAATCCTCAATATAGGGTATAATAACCTCTCTTAAAAATTAGTTAATGTTGAAAAATATATATTTATGATTTATTTTCAATCGCATTGGATCTTCTTCGTTTTTATCAATATTCGACTTTCTCGTTTTCTGGTTGCTGATGAAAATTCCAACGTTACATAAATTAGAGTTATAACTCAGAAAAAAAAATATCTCTTGGGACAGAAGGGGCGTAGGTTCCGGCCGAAATAGGGACACATTACCAATCAGCCGGGGCCAGCTATAAGTTGTCACTGTTGCCCGGCCTAGCAACTTTTTCAATTAGAAAAAAAACGCTTAAACGTTTTAGTTTTGTTTTATTTATTTATTTTTCAGATACAATTTTAAACCGTTATTTTCGCTAATATTTTCTTCCAACAACTGCGGGCTTTGTTACTTGTTCAAGAAAAAAAAAATGTGTTACTGGCTTTGCTTAATTACTAAGTAGTAGTTAACAAGCTGAAGTTATATATGAAAAATACTAAGAAAATTATAATAGGTTCCAGTTAATCTCCTTAATTGTTCTTAATAGTCCATCCCTGTACTTAAACAATATACATTGGTACTTCTTTAGTACAGTTACACCACTTCTTATAAATTAAATTATTTAAAATAAAATAATAAAAGCACACATGTTTATGTCAACAGAACTAATTTTTATTTATTTCAAACCAATAATATTTTATATCTAATAAAATTTTAGGAAACTTATCTTTTTCCTCAAGTTGAGTACGGCACATGAGTTCTGCTAAATAGGATGCTAGGAAATTCCGGTTTGTTCACGTTCTTCTTTTGTTTCCCTATTTAGTTGATTCCCATAATCTTTCGATTTTTGCGTATTCCCTGATGTCTTTGAATCAACAAAGTGATATATTTATTCCTTTCAGATTGATGCTTTCAGCCCATTCTGTATAAATTCATGTATCCTTTTTATGAATTTGGTAAAACTACTAGGATGTATTCTTATTTCGATTATTTCTGACAATGTGGATTATGTCCTTAACTAATTGTAGAAAACATTCATTGGTTTCTCATATATACCATATATATCAGAAAACCTGTCGTTGAGGAAGGGCGCGTCCTTCGTTATAATTCCTTTTTGTAAATAAACTTTGGTCTATTTCCACAATATGTTCCGTATACACACTTCACAAAGGCATTTATTTTAATCAAACATTGTGGGTTGAGACATTTCTAAATGTTTTAAACAATATTTCATTCTTGTCAATTGCTCACATCATGAATAAATAAAGTTTACTGCAGTTTCTAAACTTACTTTGGAATAAGCAAACCACGCTTCAGTCCTTATTCCTATGCTTTTTTGATAACTTCATTTGTAGCATCTCCAATATATTTTTTTAACCAAAAATAAGATTCATTTTATGGTCGTTTGAAAATTGCTTTATTCTTGGTAAACGTTATGAGGTTACATTTTAAAATGAATTTTAATAGTTGTCCATAACAAAACAATGAACACATATTTTTTGAAAACTTTAATGTGTACTCGTACAACCCATAGGAGTGCAGTAGTTTTTAAGTATGTTTTCATATAAGAGAAATTACTATTCTAGAGTGGCGATGCTATAATTAACAAGTACCCAATAATCTCATAGAGTCAAACATGGAAACATTCACCTACATCCATATTCATTCTCTGAAAAACCTATATTATCTATAGGTGACCAACCTATTCTAAACATGGTGGGGGTCAAGTTTTTACTTTTGTGGGCCCGTCACTATGAATGAAAAAAGTCAAAGTCCCAGGCCGGATTCGAATCGGCACCGCCCATAGATCTCAAATTGGTAAGACCAGCGACTAAGCTACGAACGGCACTACTCAATCACTCACTGTCCTTATAGTTCGAAAAGAATTGAAATGGATGTTCCATATTGCGATCAAAATTTATGTATATGTATCAAAACACAATTTACACTATTACAACTTTTTAGTAATTCTTTTTCAGTTTTTTTATCCCTCAACCTATTGATATTGGATTTTTTTTTTCTTAAAGGTTTCAAAGTTATTAAATTATGATTTACTATAATTTAATTTTTTTTTTTATGACCATTTGAACCATTTCATTTTTTTTTTATAACCATTTTTCATTTAATAAATTAATATTTTTTCTTATGATAATTTATCTTTTTTTATTTATTTTTTTTAGTAGTATTATACAACGTAATTATTCCTAAATATTTTTAAAATTTAAATACGAATAAGTCACCTATTCATATACACGTCACTTGGCCAGACATAATCTTTTTTATTTGGTATATAAATGATATTTTTAAGAAAAATTGTCCCAGAATAATTTTTTTTCTTTACTATTCTGTTTTTAAAGTGAGAAGAAAAAAAAGAAGAGATTATTGAAAACATTATTGCAGCAGTGTTGGAATCAATGATATATAATTGTAATCTAGAATACATTGATTTGATTTCAAAACTGTTAATTATTTTATTAATATTTCCAAAAGTTGATTTGAAATTTTAAAAATAATATAAAAGTTTCATATCTGAGGCGGAAATTAATCCGAAATATGAACCAAACTTTATTTAATAAACACCATTTATTTGCTTGCATTCGGAGGCAATGATTATAATTAATTTGATTCGTTAACTTTCCCAATGAAGGGGATTATTATTCCTGATAACTTTGTTAAGGGCTCAAAACCTCCTCAATTTCATACATCAGCGAAGATTTATAATTAGTTTTCGAACAGACGAAAAGAGATTACGTTTTCTTTCTGATTGGGTTTTCTTTCTTGATTTGGTATTGAGAAGAAGCCAAGTTGAACCAAGAAAGTTTTCGGGGTTAAGCTGTCCTTTCAGGACGGTGGCAAGTTTAACCTGTCTCACCTCAACTTTTCGTGAACTTGTTGAAACCTAATGCCACTGAACCTTATTAGGTTTAAAATCCGCTTATTGCGTAGATCAATGACTTGGGATAACAATAGGTTTTCCAAGCTAAGCCACTCTCAATGAATTCGTTAACGCGTATCTACTTTATTGTAGTAGGTCCTTGTTGTATCTTGACACAATCCTAGATGTTTATTAGAAGATCACTGAACTAATACAATATCTCTTTAGTGTTTAAATAACATTATTTTATTAAGAATTGCCGTATAGACAGATAAATATACCGATTATCTGTCTATACTCTTAAAATATTATATTCTATATTCTGAGGATTAAATTTAAACATTAACAAATTCGTTTTGAACCTATATAGTATTGTTTTATTTTATTTTTAGAAGGCTTGATTTGTAAATTATTAATTTAATATGTTATCCTTGGTAGCATTACTTATCTGACTTTTCACAAAGTTGCTTAACAGAAAATTATAGCGAGTTGGTTGGTCGATGTACGACTGGTCACAATCTGATGAGAGATCATAACACACAAAAAATGGTCATCCTTCCAGGCCGGAAAAATTTTGAAATACTGGCTTAAAACAGGAAGAGGAGACTTAAAGAGAGTTTAATCAAGCGATATTTAAAACGCGCCTGAAATTTAAAAACGGCGTGAATTCTTAGAATATCTTAAAACATTTGCAAGATGTTCAAATACTAGAAAAATAATTTTAGAAGTCATTGCAATATTTGGAACCAAAACAATAGAATCCATTATAAAACGGATATAAGAACATTAAATGTATCATACGCGGTATAACTGCTAAATAAATAACAAATTGTCCTTCATCTCACGAAAATATAACAAATAGTTGAATAAAATGTCCAACAGAGTGCATTAAAATAACAGTAGCAAATAATCTCTTTAGTAATAAGGTAAAAAAATAATTAAAATTTATTTCCAAATTACTCTGAAAAATATAATATAAGAAAAGAAAATAACAACAAAATATTACTTTGTACAATTTTTCAAAGGTGATATATGAATTTTGATTGTACATAAAAAGCTCTGAGAAAAAAGAATGCCAACTGATACTTCCATAAAGTTGTATTTATAACATTAAAAATAAGAATGAATGAGGTGTAGAGGAAATGATTTTTTTTTTTAAATGGCCAAATGAAAAAGAGGCCGAAACATCACTAGAATATTTAAAATATATGTATATGCATAAAATAAATAAAATCCAATATAATTTCATTTTTTGCAATATGAGTTTAATGAGGCCCTAAAAATATTTTTCCTCAATCAATATGATTGATTAATTAATATATCAACAAATTCGTTACTGAACGACAATAAGCTGGGTGAACTGAGACGAATTTTTAATCTAGAGAAATGGGACCAGTTTGTATCTGAAGCCATGAAATTATTTTTTGTGGTGTTCCCTACATCTGGTAATTGTTATGAAGGACAATAGCCGGAACATTGTAAGGTTTCTATCGGCCCACGAGGTTGTTAGGTAACTTAGCTTCTTTGTTGCGAATAGTGTTTCCACTCTGGTTGCGAGTCGAAAGCTCTTCCGTGTTTTGCAGAAAACTGATACAAGTACACATCCGAACAACTTGAATGGTTCCCCTTAAACTTATAATTAGAACTTTTAATTTCTTAATTGCAATCATTGTTTTACAAGCTATTTTCATTTTACATTGATAAAAATATGCTTCTTGTTTTTATCTTTTGGACTGTGGTCTCACTGATCTAATGAGGAATATAATAAATACTATTTGAAAGTAAAATATGAGAACTTCTTAATATAAAGTAAAAAATATTGTTAATTAAACCTTTTTCGTGCAGTAAAAAGTTTGTGGAAAATACTTTTTTTACCAATCATTTAGATCTTGTTCCATATTTAACCCTCCTCCACCCTACAGAAAATGCTTTGAAAATTATGAGAACTATAGTGAACTTATTTGCTTACTTTGGCAGTGGAAATATGTACCATGGAGATCGTTAAAAAATCGAGAAAGAATCATTATAATTGGAAAATCTCTTATGATTATATAATCTACATCAGATCCATATAATTATGGGGTTAGAAAGTATTTGTAACTAAAATTAGAGTTCCTAATTACTGTAACCAAGGGTTGAGAACCAACTTTTTGTGTTTTTGATGTGCAATCATCCCATTTCATCCTGGGATGATTGTTATGTTCACTAGATTATGTTCTTCATACATAATCATAAATGAAGTGATTTATTTTGAAAAATGGTCCACGTCTCTCAAAACTTTTACATCCTGCCTTAGAAACAGCTACTTAGTCTTGAAACAGCTATTTATTCATTATTCAGAATTACTATCATTTATATACAATTCATATTAATGATAAGTAAAAGTAAAATCTTAATATTTTAAAAACTACAATGGAAAAAAAAATTCAAGTTCTTTCATATTTTATATTCATACGTGGTTTAGTAATATTAACAAAGAGAGGTGTTTAATTTTTTTAAACAAATAATATTAAAGGTGATGAAAAATTTAGCTCGAAATATTTTTATTTTATTATGAGAATTTGTTTTTAAATGTTTCTTGAGGTCTGTAAAACGATTATAAAATTTCTTCCTTCCTAGAATACAGAAGTTTTCTAAAGGCGCTGGATTTTTTCATATTAACAACAATAAAGGTACACTTAAGAGAATGTTGTTTTTGAAAATTCGGCATTTAATCTCTGTCATGCCATTTTAATGAGGAGACACCTAGCTGATAATGAAAATCACTCAATTCTACATTTTTATACTGAGTTTAATCAGAATTTTTTTAATTTTTTTAAAAAAAATTGAAAACAAAATGTGAAAAATTGATGATATAAATTGGCACTCTTGGTCAGTCGATTTTATCGAAAAAGTTGCTGTAACATTCCCAGCATTTTGCCTACCTTAAATATGTAATTATAGTTTTGTACAACTTTTCATTTTCGAGTTAGGCTGTTCACACATAGACCATTTTGCGAGATTTTGCTGTTGGATCTCAAAACGAGTATTTTCGTCGATAACTCCAAATCAAAATTTCGCATGATCCCAACTCTCCCCCTTACTTTATATTCCATACTAATATAAAAACTTGAATATTTCATTTGCATTAACAAATTCCAATTTTTTCTTCAAAAATAACATAAATGGAACATTGTAATAAAATTGCCGGAATACCAATATTTTCAGTTGAAAAAACTTTTTATTAAAAAAAAATCAGGGATTATTATTGTATAATTATAATAACATGAATCTATGTTTAAAACAACTACAAAATATTATTCCACGTGTACTTAATTGTTTAGAAACATTTGAAAGATACTTATTGATGATTGTCATTTTTATTATTTATTTTTTTTGTTGTTGATTAATACTATGTAATAACAGTTCTATAATCATATTTAGGGTAAGTGTGCAGATCATTGCCAGTGAGTTCAGGCAAATTACGTATGGAACTAATCGGTCCGTCTGAGTAAATAATAACTCTGTTTTCTTTCCCAGCAGGTTCTCTGTACACGTATGGACTTGAGATTTCCTGGTGTGGGAAATGCTCAACACCATCATAGTGGTTATACGACCCAACAACTTCCTCGTAAGCAGATGGTCCTTGCAGGTGCTTGAAACCGATTGGTATCCGGTTTGAACTTACTTCGCTAATGTGGTTGCTCGAAAGCTCTGGATAAACGGAGTTGTCATGGTATACAACATGGAGTGGTTGTTCAGTTGTTCTAGGCTGAACAACATAAACCGTTCTGGGGCGTGTCTGGCGAGCTGAGCTTTTGGCAAGTGTGCGTACTTGATAAACAGGCATGGGGCCTCCATAAGTTTTTGGATGAAGACCATTTCTTGGATATTCAGGTCGGAGGCCTTCTTCAACTGGAATGCCCACGTACCTCACAGGTTGGTTGCTTTTAGAAATTATAGGGGGAAATCCCTTTGACTGCAGCAAGTTATTTTGTTTGATCATGACTGGTTTCACGTGTGGTTTCAATATCTGACGTTGTTCAAAAATACCTCTTCTTTGAATTTCTTCCTCGCTCCGTGATCCATATACCAAGGCTAAGCTAGAGGATAATGCTATCATATACAAGAAGCTCATTACCTGAAAGAAAACAAGCAACTAATTAATATAGTCTCCAATTCCATTTAAATAAAAAAAAAAAATACCACATCCATCTTTTCTTATTGATCTGAGCAATAACAATATGACATATCAACAACCCTTAGAGACGATAATAGAATGCAGTTATAACCATCTATTTAATTTAAAAAATACATATACCTTAACTATACCGATTCTGGGTTTTACTTTGTTACAATAACTTAGTAAAACTTAAAAAAAGCAGCAATAGTTTAAATATTTATTATCAAACGCAAACTTGACGCCTCATCATGGTTTGAACAGTACGGTAACGGCAGATAACTCATCCCCTCTCCCCGTATGTCAGAAATGACCAGGAAGGAGCCATACAAAAAAAAAAATAAATAAAAACGGATTAAATTTGATTAATTTACACGACATTTAGTTTTTATCAGCAATAAGTTGAAGGAAACTGTTGTTTATGCGAGATCTAACTTAAAGACTTGTATATATGCACTGTTTTAATATCATGTAGATGTATCATGTACACCGATTTTTTCAAGTCAGTTGCTTTACATTGAACTATGTAAAAAAAAAAAAATAAATAAAAAGTAAAAATTGGTTTTTGAAAAAAAATTATATGTCTATAGCAGTAGTTCCAAAACTAGGTAACTGCCACTTCCTCAAAATAATGAAAATAAAATAAAGGAAATATAAAGTGTATTTTATTATTTATTTTGCACTATTTTTTCCTATTTCCCTATATATTTAACCGCTTTAATATTAATTACTTCGTATTTGTTTTTAGCTCGACAAGAGAGCCACACATTTTTGTTTGTAGCCAAGTTTTTTGTTTGTACCGCGAAAACACGTTTGGAAACAAGCGGTCTGCAGAATTGTACTGCGATACTTGTAATGCATATTGTAAGTGCCAATGTGTGTCAGAAGTATTTATTTTATTATTATTTAGACCTTATTTCTTTATCTTGTATATAATACATTTTGTTATATTTAATCAGTTTTTAATTATCTATTTTTTTGTTTAGTATTTAAAGATATCATATTTGTATCATATAATTTAATTTTTAATTTTTTTATAATTATTGTAATAATTTACACTTGTCCTTCCTTCTTTTTTTCTGTTTATAAGGTATGAATGAATTCATAAAATGCTAATACTTAATGCCTATGGCTGGTTGTATTATTGTTCTTCAATAAAAAAAAATAAAAAAATAACAATATATTATAGTATAGAAAGAAACATTACAAGTTCGTATAACTGATGTACTCACCCCAATATTAGACATGATATTGAACTGGCTTCTATCTACACAATGAGCATTTTCACGAGTGCGAGAGGGCTGACGATTTTTATTACTTTATCAATCGTTAAGTTTTAACAAAGGGGAATGGATAACCTGCATATAGATAACAGGAATAGGATAACAGGATTAGGATAACAGGAATATAGATATCACTTTCTTCTTTTAAACTGCGGTTCGTTAATCTTAAGAGATTTATGATTTATGACCGTGATGACGATTAATTTTATATCATGTTTTATTCAGCGAAATTGAATAGTAACTAATTCGAATTGAACCGTTCTATCATCCTATCTAAAGATAATGGGCGCAGGCGATTATTGTTTCAGAAAGGCTTTATTTTCAAGTTAAATTTTATTTATTTATATGCAGTTGGAACCCCGCTTATCCGTCTCAGTCGGGACAATTTCTTCTTCGTCAACTAACCCGGTTACGGTGGGAGGGCAGCCTAAATCCATCTGTTGACCCGTTGCCTACTTCATAACTTCACAGTTGGGATAAAATAATTGCAATTGCAACCCATTTCCAATTACAGCAATTTGAAACTAGAAAATTAAATTACAATTTTGATTATTAATTTCAATTAATTGATGAACCATTGCTATTGTAATAATGGTTCAAAGTTACTATTACAAGTTTAACCAAAATAATCGTAATTATATTTACTGTAATTAGTAATTGCAATTACTTTTAGCACAGCACTGCTTGACTTCACCAACAGTGATTTCTCTGTTCCTTATCAGATCCGATATTTTGGAGTCTATTAATGGTCATTGTTTGTATGGTCGAACCACATCAATTCTTTTCTATATTTCTTCCTGCCCTGTCTCTTCTCTTACACCTTTCATTTGGTCTAATTTGGACAAATATAGTATCAACGAGAGCTTTTCTCAGGAATTCCATTTCTGTGATTTGTACTTGTTTCAATTTTTTTAATACTTAGGCAATTACTAGGCTGCATAGTTCATCGTAGGTGCAGACATTTTTATGTACAGTTATCTATATTTGCAGCTCCATTTCCATTTGGGAATTATTGCGTTACGGGGTTGATGGTACACATTTATTGCTTTCCCTGTGCGCTGGTTAATCTAGGAATCCAAACATTCATAATTAGTAATTTTGACTGTTAAGTATTGGTCCACCTATTCCAGATTCTAGCCTTTACACATTCCCCTGTTCCCTACAACCACTCTTAGAAACAACCATTACATTTGGTATGGTTGATAGTCATTCCTTTTCGGCTCGGGGCTTCCTTCCATCCTTGTAGCGCTTCTGTTTCTATTATTATGAGAATATCATCTGCAAATACTAAATTCTGGGTATATACGGGATGAATTTTCTAATGCCTTGCTTTCAGTTTTATACTCGTATTATTCTGTCGATAAATATTATAATCATGTGCTTCAGCTGCCCTCTGACGTTATTCCTGTTTCCACTTTGAATCTGCCCCATTTATTGCCGTTGAGCCTAACTGTCGCATTTACTTTTCGATACAAGCTAAAGATTGCTTTTTTCCAAGGAGTTGCAAAATCTTCTAATGCCTTTATTATCAAATCTCAAAATCAATTCAACTAATATATTAGTTAAAAAATAATATAATGAGCATATGGTATAATAATGCATGTTGAAGTTAAATTTGGATAATAATTTTATTTATGACTGCTAACTATCTTGAAGATTTTAATGGTTGTCACAAAGTGAGGCATTATTTATTAATTTTTTTGTAACTAAACTTTTGGTGTTTTCTTACTCATTTTAATTTAATCACAACGAAAAGCTACTTCTTGAAAGGTTTCATACAGCATAAAAGAAAAACGTTAGACCTATTTAAACCTTTTCACTAAATTTAATTATAGAGTAATAATTCTAATTAAAATCTTTCAGAAAATGCGTCAACATTAATCGTCTGTGATTTACTCCTCGATTCGATTCTTTTTAATTTTATAATGCAATGAATAAAGGATAAGGATTTTAGTTTAAACATTTATAGCGTTTGTATTTATATATAAATCTAAAAAATCCAAGGACTACAATAAGGACAAACATATATATTTATATATATGTACAATATAGTACATTATATATAATGTACAATATTGTTATTTTTCATTAGTTTATAGCTTGTAATTACCCTTAAGTCCATTAGTCAAGATTTACTGTAAGTAAAACAAATTTCTATTTTGTAAGTGACGTTTCATTTTTAATAATTTAACTCAGAAGATAATATGCTGCATTTGGCCAATTCTGAGAAACATTTATTTATTTTACCAATAACATTAGTAAATATTAGACGATTTAGTTGATAATATTATAAGGCAATCCTTTCCGACTAACCCGCCCCGCTGAAATCTGATTTAACGACAGTCTCATATCACCTTTAAAACATTTATTCAGAACAGGAAGGAGAGACTTAAGTTACAATTTTAATTAAATCGAGTAACATTATAAAAAGAGGATAAAATTGGTAAATGGCGCATCTAATATTATTACGTCAGTTTCCAATTTTGATCACTTTGTATAATGTTGCTTATACCTCCTCTCGCCGTTTTAAATAAATATTTCAAATGCGATACAAGACTTATACAAGTGAAGGGTTTCACGCCGTTTTAAAATTTAAGCCACTTTTTTCAATGTTGATCGATTTAACTAACTTAAGTCTCCTCTTTCCGTTTTAAATAAATTTTTCAAAAGTGATATAAGACCTAATAGGGGTATTAGGGCGGGTTGTTTTTGAGTATTAGAAAAAATACACTAATTGTTTTAGTAATATAATATTCTTATAAATGAAGCCTTTCCTTCCAATGATGATTTCTTCCATCTTCTTAACAGGATCTTTTGGTGGAATTATAAACCAGTAAAATTTCAGAACGTTATAACAATTATTAAAATTGTTAAAGAAAATATGTTTTCTTAAAGCTTCTACTGGATTTAATAACCACTTTTAATAAATACAAAAATAAAAACATGAGGAACTTTTATTCTATATTTTAAATATTTATTTTACTGAATCGTATTTAGTGAATAAAACACACAAGTACAGAAAATAACAAAGTTTATTCATAATTAATTTAACATGAATTTAAAAACAAACTTTAATTAAATATATAATAATATTTATTTTGAAGTCGACATTTCAACTGAAGCTTGGGGCCATCATCTTCATGACGTATATATCCACAGTTTTTGTCACGTCAAATGACAAGAAATATGGAATTGTTTGAAAGTTCCTTTTCACCATGGGAAGGTTTAAAGCTAATTAAATCTCCTAATTCTCCTGTAGAAGTTATGAGCATAATTAAACGTTTTTGGTGTGGAATTTAGTAAGTATAAGTTTCTTTCTCGGTCATTATATATCCCATTAAACGATATTATATTCACATAAACATATAAAAACATAATGTGGCTTAGGGTAAAGTAGGTCAACTTTTTTATGGAAAAAGTAAATAATATTTATTTTTAGTATCGTCTCAAACTCTTAAATACTACTTTACAAAGATTTTAGAAAATTAGAAATATTTCAACTAGATCAATTTGGAGGATTTTTTTTCTCCAGAGAGTCCATCGTACATATAATCGTTCATAACTGCATTGCATTTTTTACGATTTCTACGTTGATATGTCCAGCAGTATAAATGTCTCATGTCAGTCGGTCTATATTGTTTAAATATAGTACTAATATTGAAGCACACTGTGGATGATTAA
>NW_027109220.1:139110-146415 GCF_000696795.3 Halyomorpha halys | reverse complement strand
CAGTCGATTATATAGCGAAGTTATCTGTTACTATAGTTACCGTCTTATCAGTTTATCTATGTATTTATTGATACTAAAGTTTCAGTAGTGTTCAATTGATGTATATACTTCCTGAAATATATCAAGAGCGAAGCACTGCCGGGTCTGCTAGTATTAATATATAATATAAATACACTGAAAATTAATAAGGTTTTTGTTTGTTTATGAGATGATATTTTTAAGGTACTAGCTAATGTGTGAAAGTAGAAAGGTGTCATTACTGTTAGGAAAAAAGTTTTCTTCGAACAGCATCCATTATTTTATCAAGAAATCATGCTCTATAGAATGGGTAATTATAAACGCAGGAAAAACGTCGTTTATAAAAATTAGCAACAACTAATTTTTATTCCCCCAAAAGTAAACCTGAGAATACAAGTTTAAAAAGGATCGTTTATTTTTCGAAATACTTTTTTCTTCATTAAAGCCCAGATTAGTGCTATAGAGTGTGATAGCGGATAATGCTAAATGACCCCCGGCCCTATCCCGGCGGAAAATTGTTGGGCTTAATCGAGGTGATGACCGTGCTCTAACACACGCATTCTGGCTCCCCTCAACCTCGAAATAATTACCTTACACTATCCACCCATAATTTCATATACACTTATTTTATATAAACGTTTTTTAATTTGCGGTGAAATATTTGTAATTGTAGTAAAGAAGGGAAAAAGACGTAAAGAAAAATCTCGTTTTTCTCTTTCAATCTCCCAGTAAGTTAATAATCCGTGTTATCAAAGCCCATTAAAAATATAACTTTACTATTCTTCTAATTATCATAATTTCCCATTGGGAATGATAAAATATCTAGCTCTCAAGCCCAATTCTGTGTTTATGTCAAAGAGCAAGTATGCTTTTATAGTTCCTCATAAGAAATCTTGAGGAGCACTCAAACAGTCCGCAACTGCACCTGTAATGGAACAGCTGGTGCGGGAAAGCAACCAATTATCCCTAATGAGTTTACCCCTCCAGCGCATTATTGTGAATGCTAAAGTGGACATAGCCGTTAGCGACTCTGGGATAGGCTAAAAAACATCAAAGTGCTTTTTTTCAGAAAGGGAAACGCTGTGAAAAGGTCGGTGTGAAAGCGGTACGGTAGCTCTGGATGCCGGGGAAAAAAGAAGGTTAAATTCCATATTGCTTCTCACCAGCTCTGGTTAAATTCACGTCTTTTCTCTTCAAGGGGTGGTTAAAGTGGACTGAGCAAAGGATATTATGCGAAAGGCTCCAGGGAGGACAACCATAAGTAAACAGGACGATAATTATAAGCTACAATAAAAATGAAATCTAATAATTTGCAACAGAGAACGATTTTGTTTTCTTTTGAGGTAGGTGTTCATAAATAAGTTTCATGTGAAAAATGAAGTTCAGAGTTTATGTAAGCACTTTAGAGGTAAAGTATTATTGGGCAGTAAAATTAGGCCTAAATATGGTGGTGGTTAAAAAAAACCAACCAAAGCTTAAAATTATTTTAATATGTGTATTTTCTCATCCGATCCTTTCTTACTGATAGATCATTCCAAGTAAACGATAATGGTTCCTATTCATCCCTCTTTTCTCTGTCAACTGGTATTTCTCAAGGTAGTATCCTCGGTCCCATTCTCTGCACTGTCTATACTGTTGACATCCATACCGATCCTAACACTATCCTCAACACTTATGCCAAAGATACATGTGTGCTCTCAGTTAATAATTACCCTATAGTTGCATCCCAAACCCTCCAATGCCATATCAAAGCTCTCGAATAATGGTATAGAAATTGGAGGATTAAAATAAATCCCAAAAAATCCCATTAAATCACCTTAACCCTTCGTTGTATACCTAGCGACTACCCTACAATATCCTTTATTAATGTTGCTCTTATCCCTTTCGAACAGATCCGCTACCTTGGACTGGAACTGGGCAAAAAACTAACCTGAAATCCTCAGACAAACCTTAAAAGACAGAAAACTGCACGTCGATTCCGACTATTACAGCACTTACTAGACAAGTAGTTTAAACTTCCAATCCATTGTTAAAGACTGATCTAGATACTATAATAAGGCTAATCTAAAAATATGGAGTCGAGCTTTGGGGCTCCACTAAGCCTTCGAATTCCCCTCGTATCCAATCATTGCAATCCAAAATCCTCGATGCTCCTTACTTTGTCTCATATAAAATCATACATAAAGACCTTAATATTCCATATGTAACCGATCTAGCCCGAACCAGATACTATTCCTTCCATTATAAACTCCTCGACCACACAAACCTACTAGTTTCTAACCTTGCTTCCTATACAATTCCTGACAAACCTCCGAGGCGCCTGAAAAGAAGATGGCCTCGATAACTACTAATGATGTCGATTCGAATGCGGCTAATGGGGAATTTCTCTACATCCCTATAACACTCCATTGTAATATTAGATCAAATTTACTCGATGTATTTTTATGTAAATACAGTTGTAAATATCATAAAATAAAAAAAAAATAAGGGTTTTGTGCCCTTTGAGGGTAGTATGTTTTATACATTATTAAATGAGTATGAATAAAATGTTTTACTTTTTAAAACAAATCTTGTGCGGTATGCGCACTACATAATTTTTACTTATATAAAAATTCGTATGTCTGAGTTTATCTAGGTAAAAATAACAATTAACAACTTTGTTCCTGCCAAGGACACGGCAATTCAACAAAAAATAACGAAGCGGTGTTCGTATAAATGAGAAGGGAGAATATCGGTCTAGGCTTTTTCTCCTGTCTCTATTTTTCCCTATTTCTTCTGTAATTATTGATAAAATTCTTTAATATATTGGTTGAATTTTATTGGAATGTCACTTTAGGACAGGAGAACCACATATTGAAGATAACCAAAACCATACATAGTTCTATAACATTCAAAATGATCGGCGTTGGGATTGCTACATCAATGCTTCTGGCTGTTTCATTTCTTTTGCGAATAAAAAAAATGCCTGGACTGCTATCCTGTGGTCCGCGATTATTTTTTCATCTCAAGACGTAGCTTCCTCAGTGATAGAGAAATTCATAGCGGATACCATCTCCGCTTTTCTTCTGGTATTCAAGCAAAAAATAGTCTCTAATTATTCTCTTATCGGTTTCACTCATATTCCGGCAAAATAAGCCCATAGATTTTCTAAGATTACTTTATTAAATTAATTTAGATGTTAAGTTATTGTATGGAGTACTGTCTTTTCAATGTAGCTCATGTTTTATTTTTATCACCAAATTCATGAAACCTGAGATTGATAGCTATCTCTAAATTTAATGGCTAAGAAAAAAAATCAGGTTACAGATAAATGTAGTCTTTACTCTTGGACGATCAAATCTATTCAACTTGTGTCGTATGGGTCTGAGACATGGACTGACACTTTCACCAGGCATAATAACCTGGCCAAAATATAACATAAAACTTTGTTTAGAAACTCCGGTCTAATGGCGATTGATGAGGTTTATTGGTTATTTATAAGTATATCGGGATGAAAAAATAACTACGTACCACAGGATATTGCATAACCACCCGGACATTTTGGTTATTTGCAAAAGAAATAAAATAGAACTATTTGACAGTTATAAGTTTAGAACCGGGTTCTATTATTTCCGTACCAATTAGCAGTCCTTGTGTTCTAAAATGAAAGTTTTATTTTTATTTTAAAAATTTTTGTATACATATTTACAATACAATAAAGTGGCAATTCTAATATAATTTTCAAACTGAAAAATTATTTGTATTCAATATGAACATTTATATAAACCTTATAAAGTTATCTTTAATATCCTAATTCATTAATTTCTTATTTTATATTTTCAAAACAGAAGTACTAAAAAGTTATAAGTGTATTGTGCAGGTAGGAGGATGCAAAATGCAGTACCGCCCCAGGTGGTAGACAAATAAATCCAACCCCCTCCCCAACCGCCGTCGATAAAGGTTGAAAATCCCTTTCGATTTGAGTAAACCTAATCGTGCTGTATTAAATATTCTAGCAGTTAGACTTTCACTTTTTTGTTTTCGAATCCTTCAATAAATTTAAGATTATTTTGTCTAACAAACAGTTTTTAACTATTTGTTTTTTTTTTTTACGGCAACTCTGACCATCTTCTTATATAACTTTAAATATAAGATACGGCCAATTATACACATATTTTGTCTGACATTTTCTCATTTGATTTATGAATATAATTTTTCTTTTGGAGGCGGAAAGAAAACAAAACACATGTCTTATATTTTCTATTCAAAGTAGGGATTTCCCTGGCTAGAATGATATCTAACATTTGTCATGTATGTTTATATTAATATAAAAAAATAAGATAAGAGTTCTAAAATAATATTTCCTGAAAAATATGAGTGCTGTAGATTGGATGTGGCACTCAATACCTTTTTATTATTATTATTAATTTAATGATATTTACAGCTGTATTTGTAACAATACATCTAGTACATTTGATGTAAGATCATCATCATAGGATACTATCAATATATCGATAAACTACTCATTAGTAGAACTCTAATAAAAATTCTACATTAGAAGGTCTCGAGGTTATCTTCTTTTCAGACGTTTCGGTTGCCAGGAAGGAAAGATAAAGCAAGGTTAGAAACTAGTGGATTTGGGAGGTTAATGAGTTTATAATGGAAGGATTGATATCTGTTACGGGCTAGATCGGTCACATATGGAACATTAAGGTCTTTATGGATGATTTTATCTCGATACCTTAGATAGTTTTAACCTTTCTCTAGAAGATTTGGAATTACTATTTGAAATGTTCTTAATATATTATTTAAACCATCTTCGTGGAAAAATAGTCGAATTATATTTATTTTTAGGATAGCTCTCCTTCAATCTGTACATTTTCACCAAGGCAAGTATCATCATATTTTTCTGTTTCTATTTCCAACATTATAATAGCAATTAACTTGTATAATATGTTAATAATATCTACCCTTATTATTTATTAATTTTTTTTTTCATCCAGAGCTCTGTAGATTATTAGTTTTATTTGTAGAAATCTCTAAACAACCAGTATCATTTTAATTGTGATTTATGTTATATGTAGAAATCTATAAACAACCACTATCTTTTTAATTTTTATTTATTTTCTTAATAAATTTCAATTATTTTTGAAGTTTTTTTTCAAGTTGATTCAATATATTTTTATTTTTCAAAGAAGTTTTCATACTTTTTTCCCCCGTTTTATCAAGCTCTTTATCATTTTCTTGTAGTTTTCTATTTCCCTCCTATCTTCTATATTACTTATTTTTATATTAAATATTGTTTTACCTAATTCTTTTATTTTTTATCAACCACATTGTAGTGCATCTTTCACCTATTATTTTATTTTTTGTAGTCTCATACATTTACAGGAGTATTTAAATTATATATTTCTATTTTTTATCCTTTATCAACACAGTACTTGAAGTCCCCAATTAACAATCTGTAGAACCTAGCTTAATCTGGGGATAGTGTATGGGCGTCCCTATCCCTGAGAAGGCAGCGGGATCCCAGTAATAGTGCCATATTAACATACAAACTGAGTTTTAACTATATAATATTTATATACTTAAATAAATAAATACTTTAAACTTTCAACACTACATATTATAAAGTATGTTTTACAACAGATCTTTTAGATATAGATACTGAAAAAAAATTTTAAAAACCTCAAACAGAAAGCAAGATTCAATATTATTAAATAATTAACTCATTAATTTAAATAAAAATTATGAGAGGACTTTCCTTCAATTCGATTTTTACTTTTTTTTTTTAAAGTAAATGATTTTTTTTTTCTGTTTTGACACATTAGTAGGTTTTTTTTTAAATTTTAATAATATTATTTGTGATTAAACGCTAATTCCCATGACTTTTATTTTTCAGGTGAGTGCGGAAGTATTTAAAGACAGGATTGATATGGAGCCTTCAGGTAAATACATAGGTAATAAATTCAGTGCTCTCAAGAACAACAACAAGTTTTACATAATTGTATTCATAATGATAAGGTACGTTATGGATGTCAATTTTGAAATGATACGAACATTAAAGAAGAAAATGATACAGATGTGCTAATCTATTTACCATTAGCTATATGCATATTATATACATACTAGTCCATATCTAAATTATTCATTCACACTTTTTTTTTTTTTTATTAATATGACTATATTTTTAACCTTTGTCAGAAATAATGTTAAATAAAGTTACTTTTATTTTTTAGGAGTGAAATATGTTATATAGGAGTAAAAAAATTGTAGAATAGAAATATTTTACTTGCCTGTAGAATTGCCTATTAGCTAGAATTTATTACAAAATAAATAAGAAAGTGGTACAGTGGTGTCAAATTGTATAAGATTCATTTTTTGCGTATTTATATAATTTTACACTAGTCTATATCTAAATTCTTCATTCACAATTATTTTTTTTAAAATATGACTATATTTATAAACCATGTTAAATAACATCATATAAAGTTACTGTTATCTTTTAGGAGTGTACAAATATATCATACTATATTTTTTCCAAGTTTTTTTTTTTTTTTTATTAATATTTAATAAAAATATTTTACTTGTTTGCAGAATTTTTTGTCTTCTTCAATTGATTATTAAATTAAGAGGAAAAAGAAACAGTTGTGTCAATCTATTATCACTTTTCATATGCATATTATTTTATTACATACAGGTCTAAAACTAAATTCTTCCTTCACACTTTTTTTTCTAACATAACTATAATTTTAAACTGTGAGAAATCGCGTAAAATAAATTTTAATAAAGATACTGTATTTTTTTTTAGGAGAGTATGCGTGATACTTTCTTTTTTATCCAAGTTTTAATTATTGAATATAATAAAATGCTTATCTGTAGAATTTTCATTTGCTTGAATTGAATACAAAATTAGGAAGAAAATTATTTAGTTATGCCAATCTATTTAATATTTGTTGTATGTATATTATGTAATTACATCCTAGGCATATCCAAATTCATTCAAACTTTATTTTTAATATATATATATATATATCCATTTATAGTATCCATTTAATAGTAATTTTTTTTTGTGTATATTTGTATACATGTTACTGGACTGTAATATCTTTCATTAGTCTCCACTTATTTTAAACTAATTCAGAATGGCATACAGCCGTGCCCTTGCATATGACAACATTTGTATTGTATGCATACGTATATTATTATACATTCCTCTATGTTTTTATAATTAAGAAAAATACATATATTTTATTAATATTTTTCGTGTATTAGTCCGTTAAATTTTTTTTAAGTCTTAACTTATTT
>NW_027109220.1:136780-138571 GCF_000696795.3 Halyomorpha halys | reverse complement strand
ATACAGCTCTGTCCTTGCGTATGACAACAGTTTTATGTGCATAGGTATATAATAAATAAAAATTAACCTTTATTGAAAAAGGTTAGTAATTTTTTTTTGTGTGTGTTTTCTATATATGTTGGGAAACCGTTATTTCTTTGATTAATCTTAACTTATTTTTAACTATTACCAAAAAATATACAGCCGTGTCCTTACTTATGTAATATTTATACACATAATACTTGTAAAGTACATACGTATGTACTTAACAAGTGTTATAATATGATTTTGTTTTTATTAATATAAGCCACAGCGAAGATGATCTTTGCCTAGTTATCTACAGGTGACTAACCTATTCCAACCGTGGTGGGCGGTCAAGGTTTTCATTTTGTGGGACCACCATTAAATGTAAAAAAATCAACGCCAGTCCCAGTCCGGACTCGAACCGGCGCCGCCTGCAGATCTCAGACTGATAGAACTGCGCCTAACCATCTCAGCTACGGACGGCCCTGACAACATTTTTAATGTCCATATATAAAATATAATTTAACAGTAACCTTTGTTGAAAAAAATGTATATATTTATAATATTATTATTTTAGGGTGCTTTTATATATGATACTAGACCGTTTATCTATTTAGATTTAACTTATTTTTACAGCCGTGCCCTTCCTATGAAAATAATTGCAATATGCGTACGTATATTATTATAAAGTAATGTATTTAATTATTATTATTATTAATCAAAATTTTCTGTTATTGCATATGATAAAATCAGTAATGTGAATAAGAATATAATTCTACAGTAACCTATGTTGTAATAAAATATTTTGTTATATTACCCTAAAAAATGATACAGCTCTGTCATTGCATATGACAAAATTTATGTAGTGCATACGTAAATAAATATACGGTAACCTATGTTGAAATAGTCAAAAATATTTTTTTATATTACCCCGAAAAATGATACAGCTCTGTCATTGCATGTGACAAAATTTAAAATGTGCATACGTAAATAATTATACGGTAACCTATGTTGAAAAAAACAAAAATATTTTGTTATATTACTCTAAAAAATGATACAGCTCTGTCATTGCATATGACAAAATTTATATAAAGTAATGTATTTAATTATTATTATTATTAATCAAAATTTTCTGTCATTGCATATGATAAAATCAGTAATGTAAATAAGAATATAATTCTACTGTAACCTATGTTGTAATAAAATATTTTGTTATATTACCCTAAAAAATAATACAGCTCTGTCACTGCATGTGACAAAATTAGGTATGTGAATGCGTATATAATTATACAGTAACCTATGTTGGAATAAACAAAAATAGTTTGATATATTACCCTAAAAAATGATAGAGCTCTGTCATTGCATTTGATAAAATTAGTAATGTGAATACGTATATAATTATACAGTAACCTATGTTGGAATAAACAAAAATATTTTGTTATATTACCCTAAAAAATGATACAGCTCTGTCACTGCATGTGACAAAATTTATAATGTGCATACGTAAATAATTATACGGTAACCTATATTGAAATAATCAAAAATAGTTAGTTATATTACGCCAAAAAAATGATACAGCTCTGTCATTGCATATAATAAAATTAGTAATGTGAATACGTATATAATTATACAGTAACCTATGTTGGAATAAACAAAAATAGTTTGATATATTACCCTAAAAAAATGATACAGCTCTGTCATTGCATGTGACAAAATTTATAATGTGCATACGTAAATAATTATACGGTAACCTATGTTGAAATAATCAAAAATAGTTAGTTATATTAT
>NW_027109220.1:134895-136730 GCF_000696795.3 Halyomorpha halys | reverse complement strand
TATTAGATTATGAATCTGAATTCCTCTCTTCAAAAACTCTCCGCCTAATTTTTTTAACTCCAAGACAGCAGTCTTTAGGTATGTGGCGGTAGCCGTCTTCACTCTCGTCCATTCTTGTTGTACTAACTCAGAATTGTTATTGACCACAAGAGCGATCGGTGGATTGCCAGTAGGTGGATTGTTCTTACTAGTCAGCTCCATAGGTTCACTCTGATCGAACATGATTTTGCCTTGAGATTAAATAAATGGAACTACGGTATCTAACCGACAATGTGATAACCGTATCTAAGCAATAACATATCACTAATCTCACCTATCTTCTAATATACGGTATCAGTCTAGAGATTATGGGCTTCTTAAAATTTCTTTTTTTTTTTTAAACACTAACATAAGTTACTTAATTTTTCCAATTTTCGGCACCAGTAAAAATACTTATAATAATAAGGTTAAAATAAGAAGAAATGGACACGAGGTAAGCAATTTGAATGCTTGAATAATACTGTCATTTATTTTACCTTCCACAGCAGCCGTTATTACAATGGTTGTTTGATAATAGTACTTATCCTATACACTTGTTTTCATATATACTACTTACCACCCCATCCCAGTTCACAAAGTGAACTTTGAGTTCATTAAATAAAGTACATAAAACATAATAAATAAGAAACTGAAGAACAATTCCTGAAGATAAAGTGTACAAAAAGAACACGAAAAACAAAAACAAACCTATAAATCCTACTTTACTATACTGCTATGTACTGATTTGAGATTTAATCGAAATGCCAGGATAATCGCTGAAGGCGATTATGCAAAAATAAGTTAATTAATTAATTATATATTGAGTCCTAAAAAACTATTATTATGATTGGATTCTTTTCCAAAGGTTATTTGTGTGTTTAACAGTTTACCAATTAAATACCTTTATATTTATAAAATGTTGTTACCATTAATTATAAAGTATAATAAAGGGTGGTATATTGGGTTATATAATAGTATATAAACTACATAAAGAAACTAAGTATTTATTTACAATTTATTACTATGATTAAAATGATTGTAATGATTCAAACAAATGGTTGCCATAAAATATCAGTTATTACATTATTACTTATTATTTATTTTAAACTTATAGCTGATAATTCGGTGGGATGTAGTTCCGTAGGTGTCGTCTTGTTCATAAGGGATGTCCAGTTCCCGTGGCCCTTCTTACAACTTCGTCTGGTCGAAGTGCATCTTGCTCCGCTCCGGCTTCTGCTGCTCTCTCAAGCCTGGTCCTCTCTCGTCTAAGTGTTCCTTTTGACTGTCCTTTTCTCCCAATTCCCTTTTGGGGTGTTACGTTATTTTTTAATCTCATTTTTTATTGGCCCTCGGTTACCGAATGCTCCCGAGGTAGGCGTCCCCCTCCTCAGGCCCGAGAGTGGGTGAGAAAGTTTGACATGTCCAGGAAGGGCCTGCACCTGCTTAATTTGATTCTGGTCCCTCGTCAAACCTGTCATTTTTGTTATAACACTTAAAGGTTAGCCAATCTAATTTTCTCAGGGGACTCTGGTTATGTGGCAAACTTAACACAGATGTTTTCATATCCGGGGACGCCCTAAAAGGTTTGTAGAAGGATACCCTGACCAGGTATAGGGGCAGATGACGAAACACCTTAATAATACCCAGGATTGTCAAAAGGTCAATACATATCAATACATACATATTATAACAACGACAAGAAAATCATATAACAAAATAACATAACTAATTAGACTGAAAGGAAGAGAGAAACAAATAATGATTTTACATGCCTGGATCGAGAGGGATGCGAAGGCGCCGTAAGTGGGTATGCCTAA
>NW_027109220.1:129798-131259 GCF_000696795.3 Halyomorpha halys | reverse complement strand
GTTTTCAATTTAATTTATGTATAATTTATGTCTTTTAAGTTAATTTACGAATAAATGTTTTGTCCGAGCCAGTGTTTATTTTTTTTAGTTAAGCTTTCCAACAAGGAGACTATGTCGATTTGAGGTGGCTTAACAATATCAGTTATTACATTATTACTTATTAATTATTTTAAACTTATAGCTGATAATTCGGTGGGATGTAGTTCCGTAGGTGTCGTCTTGTTCATATGGGATGTCCAGTTCCCATGGGCCTTCTTACGACTTCGTCTGGTCGAAGTGCATCTTGCTCCGCTCCGGCTTCTGCTGCTCTCTCAAGCCTGGTCCTCTCTCGTCTAAGTGTTCCTCTTGACTGTCCTTTTCTCCCAATTCCCTTTTGGGGTGTTACGTTATTTTTTAATCTCATTTTTTATTGGCCCTCGGTTACCGAATGCTCCCGAGGTAGGCGTCCCCCTCCTCAGGCCCGAGAGTGGGTGAGAAAGTTTGACATGTCCAGGAAGGGCCTGCACCTGCTTAATTTGATTCTGGTCCCTCGTCAAACCTGTCATTTTTGTTATAACACTTAAAGGTTAGCCAATCTAATTTTCTCAGGGGACTCTGGTTATGTGGCAAACTTAACACAGATGTTTTCATATCCGGGGACGCCCTAAAAGGTTTGTAGAAGGATACCCTGACCAGGTATAGGGGCAGATGACGAAACACCTTAATAATACCCAGGATTGTCAAAAGGTCAATACATATCAATACATACATATTATAACAACGACAAGAAAATCATATAACAAAATAACATAACTAATTAGACTGAAAGGAAGAGAGAAACAAATAATGATTTTACATGCCTGGATCGAGAGGGATGCGAAGGCGCCGTAAGTGGGTATGCCTAACTCTGTGAGCACCAGTTATCTCATGAATGGAAACCATGTTCTGTTCTCGTAGCTCTACCACTTTGAAAGGCCCTTCATAGCGCTGATCCCCCTTGCGACGGCCGGACGATGGTTGACAACATACCGTCATACCCAATGAAACTTTGTGGGAATCATCTGGTACCGCCAAGAAAATGCGATTCGTCCTGGAAAGTTTTTCTTTTAGAAGTCTGGAGTGTACGCGCTGGGAAATGTCGGCTAGTTGTCTACGCTTGTGAATTACAGCGTCTCTTAGATGCGTGTATGCTGTTGTTAGCAAACCTCATCTTCTTCTTACCGGGTGGCCGAATACAACTTCTATTGGTGTAAACCCCGTGGCAGAATGAATTGTGTTATTGTATGCCAACACCGCGCTAGGCATTGCTGCAGTAGCTCCTAGTCCCTTATGTTATTGGAACAACCGAAGATATTACCCTAGAGTATTGCGTAGTCGTTCAATGGACCCGCGCCCTTGTGGGTTGTCGGGGGAATTGAAATGCCATTTTATGTTCAAATCGGAACATTCTTTGGTGGTACGAGCGTTCACAGAGTTCGCATT
>NW_027109220.1:126182-127306 GCF_000696795.3 Halyomorpha halys | reverse complement strand
CATACGTAAATAAATATACGGTAACCTATGTTGAAATAGTCAAAAATATTTTGTTATATTACCCCGAAAAATGATACAGTTCTGTCATTGCATATAACAAAATTTATAATGTGAATACGTATATAACTATAAAGTAACCTATGTTTGATAAACCAAAATAGTTTGATATATTACCCTAAAAAATGATACAGCTCTGTCATTGCATGTGACAAAATTTATAATGTGCATACGTAAATAAATATTCGGTAACCTATGTTGAAATAATCAAAATTATTTTGTTATATTACCCCGAAAAATGATACAGTTCTGTCATTGCATATGACAAAATTTATATAGTGCAAACGTATGTAATTATACAGTAACCTATGTTGGAATAAAAAAAAATAGTTTGATATATTACCCTAAAAAATGATACAGCTCTGTCCTTGCATATGGCAAAATTAGTAATGTGAATTTGTATATAATTATACAGTAACCTATGTTGAAATAGTTAAAAATATTTTTTTATATTACCCCGAAAAATGATACAGCTCTGTCATTGCATGTGACAAAATTTAAAATGTGCATACGTATATAATTATAGAGTGACCTAAGTTGAAATAGTCAAAAATATTTTTTTATATTATCCCGAAATATGATACATCTTTGTCATTGCATGTGACAAAATTTATAATGGGCATACGTATATAATTATAGAGTGACCTAAGTTGAAATAGTCAAAATTATTTTGTTATATTACCCCGAAATTAAATACAGGTCTGTCATTGCATGTGATAAAATTTATAATGTGCATACGTATATAATTATACAGTAACCTATGATGGAATAAACAAAAATAGTTTGATATATTACCCTAAAAAATGATACAGCTCTGTCCTTGCATATGGCAAAATTAGCAATGTGCATACGTAAATAAATATACAGTAACCAATGTTGAAATAGTCAAAAATAATTTGTTATATTACCCAGAAAAATGATACAACTCTGTTATTGCATGTGACAAAATTTATAATGTGCATACGGTAAATAAATATACGGTAACCTATGATGAAAAAGACAAAAATATTTTGTTATATTACTCTAAAAAATGATACAGCTCTGTCATTGCATATGACAAAATTTAT
>NW_027109220.1:125762-126092 GCF_000696795.3 Halyomorpha halys | reverse complement strand
AAAAATGATACAGCTCTGTCATTGCATGTGACAAAATTTATAATGTGCATACGTAAATAAATATACAGTAACCAATGTTGAAATAGTCAAAAATACTTTGTTATACTACCCCGAAAAATGATACAGTTCTGTCATTGCATATGACAAAATTTATATAGTGCATATGTATGTAATTATACAGTAACCTATGTTGGAATAAAAAAAAAATAGTTTGATATATTACCCTAAAAAATGATACAGTTCTGTCATTGGATATGACAAAATTTTTATAGTGCATACGTATGTAATTATACAGTAACCTATGTTGGAATAAACAAAAATAGTTTGATA
>NW_027109220.1:125314-125621 GCF_000696795.3 Halyomorpha halys | reverse complement strand
TCTGTCATTGCATATGACAAAATTTATAATGGGCATACGTAAATAAATATACGGTAACCAATGTTGAAATAGTGAAAATTATTTTGTTATATTACCCCGAAAAATGATACAGCTCTGTCATTGCATGTGATAAAATTTATAATGTGCATACGGTAACCTATGTTGAAATAGTCAAAAATATTTTGTTATATTACCCCGAAAAATGATACAGTTCTGTCATTGCATATGACAAAATTTATGTAGTGCATACGTAAACAAATATTCAGTGACCTATGTTGAAATAGTTAAAAATACTTTTTTATATTAC
>NW_027109220.1:124693-125159 GCF_000696795.3 Halyomorpha halys | reverse complement strand
AATATTTTGTTATATTACCCCGAAAAATGATACAGTTCTGTCATTGCATATGACAAAATTTATATAGTGCATGCGTATATAATTATACAGCAACCTATGTTGGAATAAACAAAAATAGTTTTATATATTACCCTAAAAAATGATGCAGCTCTGTCCTTGCATATGGCAAAATTAGTAATGTGCATACGTAAATAAATATACAGTAACCAATGTTGAAATAGTCAAAAACATTTTGTTATATTAACCCGAAAAATGATACAGTTCTGTCATTGCATATGACAAAATTTATAATGGGCATGCGTATATAATTATACAGCAACCTATGTTGGAATAAACAAAAATAGTTTGATATATTACCCTAAAAAATGATTCAGCTCTGTCATTGCATATGACAAAATTTATGTAGTGCATACTTAAATAAATATTCAGTGACCTATGTTGAAATAGTTAAAAATACTTTTTTATA
>NW_027109220.1:111346-122982 GCF_000696795.3 Halyomorpha halys | reverse complement strand
ATCGTTATAATTTCTTCTTTTTCTTACATTTATTTGAACCGTATCGATTTATTTTTATTTTAATGGAAGTTCGAAATGCGATTGGCGCAAATGGTTTTTAGAAACTAAAATACTCAGATTTGCATATTGCGTCAATAATAAATAAAAATTGATCAAAAATAGCAGTTTTACTAAATTTGTAGTCGATATAAAATTTAAAATAAAGTAATTTTTCACATTTTTACAGTTTAATTTATTATTATTATTATTATTTCTTTTTAGTTGTTATAGTGCGTGTTTTGTAATTAAACTGAAATTAATATACTCAGAAATCTATACTGATATCTGTGAACATCTCAATTAATATGTTCAACTGAAAATGACGTGCTCATTGAAACTGGCAGGTTTGGATACTTGCTAACTAATCTAGAGAGGAAATCCCAGATTCGTTTTATACTATTTGCCGTTTTGGTTCTATATATTTAATTCTTAAATATTAGTTTACTTTTAAAATTTAGTATAAATTTAATTATTTATCAAGAGGTCAAAAGTAAAAAAGGTGGTTTTGTTTCTGATGTGGTAATCGAAAAATTAAACCGCACTGTATAAAAAAGTCAATCAATATTTTATAAAATTATTGTTAGTAAACATTTTTATTATAAAAGTAAAAATTCACAAAAACGTTATATGATGAAATTGATTAAGTTGGCAACATAATTAGTTAATTTTGTTAGTTGTTGTTGTTGTCTGGGGCTTTAGGGCGTATAACCCTAAGGTCATCAACGCCCATATTTTGTTAGTAATTTGAATGCTTTAAAATAAAAAAAAATGAAATTAATGCAAGACGAATAATAACCGCCATTAACGTAAACGTAGGGACAAATATTTTTTAATTTAAAATGTTTTAGATTTTTTTTGCCTCACCTTATTTTACAGACCCTTATTCAAACAATATTGATTCATCATTAAAAATATTAACCAATACTAAGGTTTTATTAAGTGAAAAATATTTATATTAATCTTGATGCGTTATATTACATTGATAATAAATTTAATTAAATAATCCGAAATTAAAATGACTAAATATATAAAAAAACTAGAAACTTTAACGTGCTTTAACAATATGATTCGAAGATGGAATGCAATTGGTTGATTATCAGATCGCACTGAGAATGATCATAATAAACTAAGTATTTCAATTATAATGTTCTATTAATCTACTTATCAACTATAATTTTTTTATTGTCACAAATATCATTGTAGGGTATATAAAGGTTGCCGTGAGTTGACAGTTATGGAATTGCATTAATTCTGTAACTTCTAGGCAATCTAAATTTCTTGTGAAATTTTTCCTTCACTTTTTCTTCAATTTTTTTTTCCCGCAACTCGGAAACTATGAGTTTTGCAGAAAATATTATTCTGTATATAGTTAAATTAGACAAAATTTATTATCAACTTTATCTATAGGTTTTTAAAGTACGAACAACGCATAAGGAGTTAGAACAAGTTTATAATTTACGGACCTTTGTAATTTTTTTTTAAATGAGGTTGCCTTAGTTCATACTACAAATATGAAATTTATAGCACCGTTTGTCTAATTTGACTTCGTATAGAATGGTATTTTGGAAAAAAAAAATTTTTCCGAGTGACGAACTGACGGAAAAATTGGGGTTTTTTGGCTCTTTTTTTCTTTTTGGAACGCGACTAAAAAATTTGTTTGTAAACTTTAAATTTGGATTAAGCACATCATAAAACCTAAAGAAAAGGAATCCGATACTTGGATTTTGGCAACGAAAGGGGTCTTTTCCGTTTCTTTCTGTTGAGAAAAATGTGAAAAATTTATATTAGAAAACAATTATGAGGTAGTCATTGTAAAGAGATGAAGAAAAAACTTGAAAATATTTTTAAATAAAAATATTTGTCCCTTACGTTTTACATTAGTGCTTCCTTAATAACCTATTTACATTCTATAAACTAAACATTATATTTAAATTTCATTGTGTTTTTAATTTTAAATAATTGAAATTATTAAAAATTGCATCTAATTCTGCAGGAATTTTAAATAAATTTCATTACCTTAATTTTGACTTTTACTTATCTATACATATAGATCACATAGAAAAGGGAGTTTTCGTGCAAAATTTTAAATTCGAGTTACAGTAATTTCAGTTTTGAGGTCTCTTGAGTACAAATAACCAAGTCTCACAAAATGGACTGTGTGTGAGGGTTAGTGTGAATAGGCTACCTTAAAAACGAAAACACGTGTAAGACTGGTATTACATTTGTAAGGGGGGGGGGGGTAAATGCCTAAGATGTTACAGCAACTTTCTTGAGAAAACTGACAGACCAGAAATGTCCCTTTAAAGATTCGATTTTTCACAATTTTTAAATTGTCTCAAAAATAAATCCAGCGATTGTTACATGGTATCTAAATGTACGATCTAGTGAGTTTTAATATTATTTAGCTGGTGTCTTCATTATAATAGTTAAACAGTGCCTCAATGCCCAATTTTAAAAAAAAAAACATCCTCTAAAGTCCTTTTAATTTTGTTATTGTGATAATAAATTTATTAATTTGAAAAAAATTAACCATTTCACATTGTTAACAATAATAAAAAAATGCATAGATATGAACTGTGAAAGAATATGATAATCAATTAAAGGAGGAAAATGGAGTATTAGAGACACCAGTTCAGTGACAGGGGAATTGGAAACAGCCGGGCTCCTCCGATCTCTACCGATATTTTTTTATACACACTTTTTATATAATTTATTAAACCGTTGTTTGTTTATTTTTTTTAGCAAAAATATAGTTTGTGTTCTGTCATTGTAACTCGAGAAACTCCAAAATACGAATTATTACAGCAACAGAAAAAAAATAAATTAATGTTAGAAATTTTTGCCTTTCAAAATATAAATCTATATTCGCCAGTGCGGTGAGGAAAGTTGAGCGTATCACAGTTTTAGCATTTGGGATTTTCGTAATACATTATTTTATATTATTAATTAATGAGGTATATAAATTACGTTTATTTTTTTTTAATTTGTGATTGAATTTAATGATCTGTCTTGGTCAGTTTTTTTTTTATGGGTAATAATATTAAATACTAAAGGGAAAATGCTGATTGGGAAATATCACTAGGAACGGCGTTTGGCATTAGCCAGAATCCAATTCCGTTGCTGTCAAATGATGGCTACATTTTATTTTCTGTCTCATTCCCTTCTACACCCCTTTCTGTAGAAATTACTAATAATTACATTAACAAATATGACTTATTAGTGTAATTTATTTATTATTATTTTTATTTTCAAACATTTTTTATAATTATGACTTATGATTTAATATTAATGTTGTTAATATTTAATATGAATTATTTCGAGACTAGTTCGGGAGTTTGGAGCCCTCCCCATCATCAGGGTACTTCTTATGATGAGAATAATATTCTGTATCGTCCTTGCTCTTACTTTTAAAATCCATAATTTTACTTTGTTATTTTTTAAAAGAATTAAAAACATTAGAAAAAATAATCTATTAATAGAAAATTAATAAAATATTTCTAACTACTAGGTAACTCTTTGATATCTTTAGCTATCTTCAAAGAGGATAGAAGGTACCGAAGATTTAGCAAGTGGTATTTTTATAATTAAAAAAAAAATACGTAATAAAATTATAGATTTTAAACATTGGGAGCCAGGAAGAGACAGAATAATATTATTTTAAGGAGTTCCTTGAAGACGGAGGAGGACTTCGAAACTTCGGAGTAATGTAAATGTTTTTTAAAATAAAAAAGGAAAAAAAAAGAAAATCACTAAATATTTATAAGAAAAGAATTTCATGTTTCACTGCTTGAACAATGTAAATAATTTATTACAGTCATAAAACGTACTGAATCAATTTTCATCACCAAACACATAACAGATGTGGTGAAATATAAACTAACGTCAAAGGAATCGGCTAGCATAAAGTCAACATAATTAATCGAATAAACATTTAATAATTAGTGGCTATGAAAGCTAGTCTTGTTATAACAGTATTTACCGTACGGATACCAAAGATTAGAGTCTAGTTCAGTTAAATACGGGCAACATTAAATACTGCTGATGTATTTCACATATTAGAAAGTAATAATGATTAACTAGATTATATCAAATGTCTTATATTTTAAATAAATAACCTTATTAGAGAATATGATGATAATGTTCTTTAGTTCGGTGAAATTGGAACCGTCGACGAATTGGCGTGTGTACTTACAAGAGGTGATTAATTATAAATATTTTTTAATAAAAGGAAGATTGGGTGCGATCAAAGAAAAGAACTTAAGCAGTAATAAAACCCACGTTGTCAGGGCCTAAAAAGATACAATCCCTAAAATAAGGTAACAAAGTAAGAAAGTAGACCACATGAAATAAAATTTAACTAAGATGTGGTTTATTATAGTGGTTAACTAATATATAACTAATAACTAAACTTTACATTTGAAAATAAAAATATATAAAATAAAGGTAATATTAGAAAATTTAAATTATGTATTTTCTTTGTTACTTTATTTTAGTTTTTGTATCTTTTTTAGCCCTAATGAAGCCCTGGAACAGCGGCAGATAGCTGAACCACCTAATTTCAAACCTATTCAATCCTTTAAAAATAAGAGCCTTCATTATAATCTCAAAATACATTTGTTCTTCATCCTATCCCATCCAAATTCTAGAACTTTTATCAGAACCTTACTCATCACCCTTATCTTCTCGCACAATCCTTATCTAGTTCCAACTATCCTTACTACCATCCTCGAAGGTTAAAACGGCAGTGGCCCTGAGACCTTTTGTAAATATGCCATTGGGGTTCTAGCAATGACCAGCCTTTCTATACAAGTCCCTCCTGTAGCTCTAGTCTCCACTGGCTCTGAATACTAGTGCTGCGACTGGGAGAGAAGCATAGTCCTGTACTGTCATCCACATGTGGGTGGCAGGACTTGATCCAGAATTTCCCGGGCAGAATGTAAATACTGTATAATTGATGATTTTACCTTAGTTACTTAAATTGTACCTTAATTTTCCTTACCTTAGTTTTATAATAATTTCGTTACTAATTAAGTCATTTTTCATCCTATGTTTATTTAAGATGAGCGTACATCATTTTATCATTACTATTATTCATTTAATTTAATATTTATCTTGTTTATTTTATTTTTATTATTATTATTTATTTACTTTCATGTACAAACAGATTCAATATAAAAATATTTTATACGCAGTCTCCTTGAGTGTAGCAATTAGTATTTCTTCAATATTTATCAGTTGCAGTGTATTTTGTTTATTTAAAAGTAAAAAGTAGGCGAGCTTCAAATAGGTAAACATTCTGCATATTTTCTTTGAATTCAGAAGTAGTGTCTGTTTCCAATTCAATTATCACAAGAAATCTGATTTTTACTTTTTCCCGGTACCATAAATATTATCTAGGGTGAGTAAAAATTGTGTTTTTTCTTAGGAAAGGTTTCATTAATATGGAAAGCTATCAAAGATATACAATGGATAGTTATTCTATGTAAAACCTTACCTCCTCTCGCATTTTGATGAAGGCCTACTATCCAATTTTTCAGCACAGAAATTCTTCCTATGCTACTGAATCTATTATAGTATTTTAGTTATGTTATATTGAATTAGTAGAAGATGGTGGGTAGTGGAATAGTATGGTTGGTCGACTGCACAACCGCTGCCTCTTGGTTGACCACTGCATTCCCCTGGCCACTCTGCTCACCAAGAGTCCAAAAGAGCCCCTCTCCTTAAGGGTGTGCCCTTCCATCCCTTCGCCTAATTCTTCTTTTCCCTTTTTCATATCTTATGGTAAAAATAGTTTATTTATAAAACTTTAAAATAATTAAATATGGTATACAGATAGTTAATAGTTAATATACTAAATTAAAATTCCACAATATTTCATTTTTAATTCAACTTACAGGTGTGTTACCTATATCTAAGGCTATTATGTTTAATAATTTGACATTACTGCAGACATAATTTAAAAAAAAATCATGAATGGAATACCAAAGTTTTGAATCAGGTTTGGTATGCATTTTATAAGAATAATTTAAAAAATAAATTTTTCTAACTATGGATGAAATACATTCGGCCACACTCAAGGGCAATAGGTGTTAGGGATGTAAGTACATAATCATACCATATATACATATCAACTAAAAATAAACAGTAAATAAATTATAATAATTATTATAAATACAATAATATAGTTAAGTATAAGCTAAAATGGATAAAAATAAAATTATATAAACACAGTAGCTAAGCAAAGGCGGATAACTGAGTCAAATAATAGAAAATAAAAAAAAAAAACAACTGAAGTAAATAATTAAAATAAAGTAAATAAAAATATACAATTAATTATTAATAACATTCTGCAAACATCTATATTTTATTTAAATCATCTTAACTGCTAATGCTTTTTGCACTTACCTTTTATAAACACTATACAGAATATATTTACTTATCGCTATTACTTTTTAAATTGCATTGTTATTAACTTATTTATTTTTTTACAATGCAACATTTTCCACAACGTATCTATGAAATGGAAGTTTGTTACTTAAGAGGTCATTAATCTAGAAAAAAATATGGTTTAATAACTTTATCTAATAGCTAGTTAAATGATCAAGATCTGTTATGAATTGCATGAGAAAAATGTGCATTCATATTATTTTATCTTAATCATGTATATAACTAATGATAGTTATATATGATTTTATTTAATTATACAATAATGGAAATATAACTTAGCCCGACTACAACTAGATTTTCTTCTGTTGTTTTTCTGAACCAACCAATTATTTTTCTGTAATGAAATATGCTTAAGATGCATGTCACCTAGAAACAGCTCATTATTTCACAACAATTGCATTTAATTTATTTATGATTTGATGCATATATAATTTATCAAGATTTATATCATTATAACGCTTATAAAATAAACAAATTAAGCTTGCAATTACTATAAATCCAAGGAAATTTGAAACGTCAACCTTGATTACGTTATCCATTACAAAATGGTTTTAGAATCTGATTTCGTATAAGAATCCTTAGCCATATTAAGAAGACAAAATTACCAGGCATGGCGAGGAAGCCTTAATTACGAAATACCTCAATTTTTATGATGGTTTTTGACGGAAAATCTAATTCTAAAACGATTTAGTTCTTTTTAATTTTTAGATTTTCCACACTGTTTGTACCCTATAAACTTAGTGGAAAATAACGTCTTGGTGACATTCATTCCTATTTATATTATTTACATTCAGGCTGGGGAACTCCGAAACGATCTTATTCCCCCACTTCCGAAGGAAAAAGCAGGACTTTGAAAATTCCTGGCGTTACTCTCTTAACCGCGTGACTAAACCTGAAGTGAGTAGAGGCTCTGTGAGGGCGCTAGCCGCATACGCTCAGGACCTGAGCAGCAAATGTAGCACAAATATTTGTTATTATATTTATATTCATAAATTATTACTGATATTCACTACAATCGAAGCGTTATTATTATTTTTTTTTGGCCATCTACAACCCATTGTCGCTCTAATAACATTTCTTATTAGAAGGTCTCGAGGTCATCTTCTTTTCAGGCGCCTCGGATGAGTGTCAGGAATGGAAGAAGAAGCATGGTTAGAAACTAGTGGGTCTGGGTGGCTATGGAATATTATGGTCTTTATGGATGATTTTATCTATGGTAAAGTAAAAATCATTGACGATTTTATGAAGGCTTTTGGATTGTAAGGATAGGATGCGATTGAGGATTTTGGAAGTGTTCTGGATTTAGAAATTCTGATCATTCTTTTTTTAATTTATAGCTTTCAAATGAGTCCTTTTTTTGTTTTTTATTGGACCATAAACAGTAATCTAAATCAGGGTCAAGCGTCACATTAAGGAAATTACAAAATGGCTCAGGTCAAGTACACAACACGGCTTGGCTCTATTGTTTTGAATTCTTTTACTTTCCCTGCTCCATGTTGCCTCCATAAATCAAGGCTTGCTACATTTTAACGACCATTATAAAAAGTTTTTCTACCAGACGTTACTCCCCCCTCCTCCCACTCAAGAGAACTCTCTGTAACATAATCCTGGAATTTAGCTTTGTATTGCCCTGCCCTCGGTCCAGTAAACAGAGAAAGGTCTCATCTTTCAAGAGAATCCTTTATGCCCCCTTGTTATGATTCAGGCACATTTCCCGTCTTAAACGTCAGGATTCTTATAGTTATGGCTAACAATTAATATTATGTGTGTTTAGACATTTATGTGTACCATATTTCATATATTTCAATGTAAATGAAATCGAATGAAAGCAAAAATAATTAAATAATATATTTTCATTAATTGCTTGAGAGTGGTTAACTTTAATAAAAAAACAAATTCTTTTAATTCTATACCCTCAACATATTTTATTACTTCTTTGACGTTTCAGCCCTTATTCCATTATCAAGGAGACAACCAAAAATTTTCATATTATTAACATATAATTTTACCATAAATTTTTAATGAACTATTCATCCCTGATGAACCTTTTGACTAATTTCAACTATAATAGTTTTTATGACCCAATGTTCTCCTTTAATTATTTTTTTTTTGTTACTCTCATTGATTTATTGAGATATAATTCCTACACCTTTTGAATAAATAGTAAGGGTGCCACGGCGAAAATAGTTTGGAAACCAATGTGTGAGGGAATATATTTTTATACCCCCCACTCCCAACTATTGAATCACAAAAATGTAACAAATTTATTATAAACAGGATTCTTGAAATATCTGATTAAATACAAATTTATCAATTAAAATCGGTATTATCGACAAAATCGCTTTTAATTTTTCATAAAAAGATTATTTTCAACAAAGCTTTTCTATTGTTGGAAGAACGATATCTATTCTATTGCATGACCATGCTTAATCCATTTTAAGCTCATGCAGTTCGTTCGTGAGTCAACTTATTTGTTACATTGTGGCCGTTGTATAGTGTGGGATCGCAAGCGGATCGTATCGAACACGCACATCAGGAAGCAAAGACACAAGTTTTTTTTAAATTCCTTATAAACTATAAAATTAACACACCGATCCTTAATTTTAAATTAAGTAATTATTTGGTGACATTGTATCAATCCTCTTAGAATAAAAAAAATAATTTCGATATGTAGTTTAAAAGACACAATCAAACATATGAAACCAGCTCATTCAGCCCAGTAAGAGTTCTTAACAATATTAAAAAAAAATCTATTCCAAACCACAACTAATTCGAAAACGAACCATAATGGTTTGCCTCCATCCATTGGTATCCATTATTTTGAGTTTACAAAGCACATTAATATTATTGATTATAATAATTAACGCTTAGGGAATCCGAAGGTTCGACTAAGCGTTCCCATACACATCTGTCAAATGACGCATCTTCAAACCCAAATCTACTAAATCAGCCTTAAGGCAATCCTTCCATCAACGTTGAGATCTAACCCTCGGACGTTTACCCATTGGTTCAGTATCTATTAACATTTTAGGGATCCTTTCGTCCTTTTAAGCATAAACCTTACACGCTAATCATATTCGCCGCAATGCTATTACCTGAATTATATTTACCGGTTCCAGTTCCCTAAACATTGTGCAACCCTTTTTCTGGCCGAATATTTCGTGTAATACTTTATTTTCAAAAACCTGAATGCGCTGTTCCTCCCTTAGTGGAAGAGCCCATATTTAGCATCCATAAAGAACAGTGAGAATAATAATAGTTTTGTAAATTTTAACTTTTAAGTTTTTTTCTACTTTATCACTACTGAAGGCAAGTGGCATTAGGCAGATCTAAACTGTCGTCTCACCGGATACACGCAACTGTCCAAATATTTCATATTTAACATATGTTAAGTCAGTTCCTACAGTCACAAACTTCCTCCTTGTCAACCTTTTCCCCTCTTCTTGCTTAGATATTATTGGTTACTCCTACTATTACCCAATGAATTAGATGAATTGTTATTATCCCCACCTCTTTAAAGTCTTCCCCTACTAGTCTAATTTCCCCTTCCTTGTTAGCTATTAGGAATCTTTCTGTCTGTAGGAAATTTCTGTCGTTGTTTGGCTTAATTTGAAGCAAAGAAACTAAATTTGTAATTTAACGAAAATTTGGATTCTAATCATAATATTCAATTTATCCTCAATAACAATAAATGACAAGGGCTAGGTCCAATCTATATTTGTTCTGGAACTTGTGGTGTTGCCAACTAAGTTCCTCCTACATTCCACATCACGCGATTTGTTCCTCAGCACTCCTCACTTTCAACAATCTATCTCTTAATCTACATAACTAATTTACCTTCTCCTCAATCTCCTAGCTGAGAGTTTCTCCGTCCATACTTTAAAACAAGGTTTAGTATAACCAATTTAGTTCTCATATAGAACAATATCTGTTCGTAAACCCTCAACAGCTTGTATACAACAGCATTCTTTGGTTACAATCAAAGGGTGAAGTTTGATTACCTATCAACTTGAAATAAAATCATTAACTGTTACTAATCATAATGATTTCATTTTTTATTAAATGAATTTTTCCAAAACAAATTATTTTATTTAGCATTATTTATTGAATTTCTGGGAGTGAACAAAAATGTCCAAATATGGTATAACTCACTTCCCAAAATTAGTTGACAAAAAAAAAATATAATAAAATGATTATTAAAATGATAGTACTGAATATATTTATTTGAACTGTATCAGTTAAAATACTTGAAAATATAAGGCTGTTGTATTTATATTTTGTTTTATATGTATGTGGAATTGTACTCCTATGTACGAATGATTAATATTATGCGGGATTTAAGCTTATGGAAATTAGAATGGACAGGAAATAGACTCCATGCATTGGAGGTAAATATAAAGTTATAGTCATAGGTTAATATTATAAGACAATTGGCAATATGAAGTGGATCCCATTCCTTTCGTTATAATGATTTTGGTGAATATTTATCAAAATAATTATGCACTTGTCAACCATACGTCATTTATCCTATGCATATTTATAACCTACTGTACATGTTTATGTATAATTGGTTATAGTTGTAGAATTCTCATATAAGCATATTATAAAAAAATAATAAATAGTTTGATGAAATTTTAATGTTAATGGTTTTTGTTAGGTGAAAATATGTGATATATTTTCGAAACAAAAACGTTTTTCAATATATAATACAGAAAACAAAATATAATGGAATGCCTTAAAATTTACATTTTAAACAAGTTTTTGTCAAAATGAAATATAAAATTGATTATCCAATCCACGATTCAGAAGAAAACGAGAAAAAAGAGAGAAAGAAAAAAAAATCAAAAGAAAAGAAAGAAATTAAGTGCAGAGAGAGAGAGAGAAAAAAAAAAAAAAATTCTAGACTTTACTATTCAGTCTACAATTTTCTTTACCGGAAATAAAGTAAAACGATTCCCGGGTTTCGGCACCACTTATGCGTTGTCGGAAGAGCAACACTAAAAAAAGTAAGAAATTGGGTAGAGTAACAATACGCAAGACTACTGAAATATCACTGTTTTATTCTCTCTCTTAATGCTTCTTATATACACTTTCGTTGTTTATTTACATGGGTAGGGGGTATTATAGTACGCCTTGTCGTATTATAACTT
>NW_027109220.1:104034-111041 GCF_000696795.3 Halyomorpha halys | reverse complement strand
AGCACTATAATGAAATTTAACCTTAGCTGGTCTTGTGGCCATCTTCTTTTAAGGCGCCTAGGAGGATTGTCAGGAATGGAAGAGGATGCAAGGTTAGAAACTAGGGGATTTGAGTGGTTAGGGAGTTTATAATGGAAGGAGTGATATCTGGTTCGGGCTAGATCGGTTACATAGGGAACATTAAGGTCTTTATGTATGCTTTTATTTCTGACAAAGTAAGGAGCATTGAGGATTTTACGAAGGATTTCGGATTGCAAGGATTGAATACGAGAGGAATTCGAAGGTTTAGTGGAGCCCAAAGCTCAACTCCATATGTCCAGATTGGCCTTATTACAGTCATGCAGATAAGTCTTTTGTAATGTGTTGGAAGTTTAGACCGTTTGTCCAGTAAGTGCTGTAATAGTCGAAATCGACGTGCAGTGTCCTGTCTTTTCAGTCTAGTGTGAGGATTCCAGGTTAATCGTTTGTCCAAATGTTGTCCTAAGTAACGGATCTGTTCTACAGGAATAAGTGGGGTATTATTAAATGAAACTGTAGGGCAGTCGGAAGGTTTACTACGAAGGGTAAAAGTGATTTGTTGGAATTTATCTTAATCCTCTATTTACGACACCATTCTTCGAGGGCTGTGATATGGGATTGAAGATTTTGGGATACAATTAATAGGTTATTATTAACATCGACCACACATGTGTCATTGGCATACGTGGTGAGGACAGTGTTAGGATTTGTTGGAATGTCAGCTCTATAGACGGTGTAGAGGATGGAACCAAGGATTTCTTAAATATATAAAATTTTATTTACTAAAAATTAAGTTATCATTTGCCTAAAGAAATTAAATATAAATGATACAAAATATTTATTTAATTTTTTTTTTAATCATGGAAATTAATATTCCAGGACTGACTTTCACCACTCAAACTAATGATAGTTGAATTTACTATAAATTAGTATACTATTAATACTAATAGTATACTAATATAGTATAATAATATAGTAATACTATAAATTCGCTAAAATAAATTCACAAATATAATATCAATATTTGACCGAACATATAAAATATCAATATTGCTATTTTAATATTTCTATATGTTATTTTAGTCATTTTAAGCAATATATCGATATTTCGATGAAAAAATATCGAAATACTTTTTCTAATCTACCATATTGATATTAGTAGCAATGTCGAATATCGAAAGAAATATGAATTTATCAATTTAAAATATCAAAAAACTATTTTTGTGCTTTTTATAAAATTTTCTTCATCTTCTTATAACCAATATAGTTATTTCTATAAAAATAAGATTGAAATATCTATGTTGATATTATCAACAATGTGAAATACCGAAATGAAGAATAAATTTTCAAAATGAAATTTCGAAATACCCTTTTTTAGCTTTTCATAAATTATTATTTATTTTTTTATAAAATATCTACATTTCTATTAAATAAAATATCGAAGAATGGTTTCTAATCTTCCATATCGATATTAGTAACAATATCGAATATTGAAAGGAATATGAATTTTTCAGAAAAGTATTTTTATGCTTTTTCTAATCTTCGATATCGATAATAATAACAATGTAGAATATCGAAATGAACATGAATTTATCAATTCAAAATCATCAATCATCAATAAAATCAAAAAACTATTTTTAAACTTTTTATAAGATTTTCTTAATATTTTTTAATGAAATATTGTTTCTAATCTTTGATATCAATATTAACAACAATGTAAAATATCGAAAGGAACATGAAATTATAAAAATAAAATATCGATATACGTATTTTTATCTTTTTATAAAATTTTCTTACTCTTATTATACCAAATATCGACAATTCTATAAAAAAAAATATCAAAATATCGATATCGATATTATCAACAATTAAAATACCGAAATGAATATGAAATTTACAAAATGAAAAATCGAAATACCTTTTTTTATAAAATATCGATATTAATAACGATGTCGAATATCGAAAGGAATATGAATTTATTAAAATAGAATATTGAAATACTATTTCTATATTTTTCATAAATTTTTTTAGTGCGAATTACTAATATTTCTATAAAATAATATGTTACTGTCGTTAAAAATTTTTCGTAAGGATATTATTAACAGTGTCACATATCGAAATAATTTGTTAGCCTTTTTAAACAAAATAGCCATATTTCGATTAGATGATATCAGGATATTATTGATAATCTTTCATATCGATATTATCAAATATTTTTAATATCGAAATTGATATTAAATTAATAAAACAAAATATCAATATTTCACTTTAATTTTTTTTAGTATTTTTAAACATAATATCGATATTTCAATAAAATAATATTAGAATATTGTTGGTAATTATCGATATCGATATAAATAACATTATCAAACATCAAATGGATGTTAAATTATTGAAACAATATATGGATCCTTTGATAATACAATATCGAAATACTTTTACTAACGTTAGAAATAAATAATTATAAAAATGTCAAATTTCGAAATGAATATGATGAATAATCAATATTGAAATACTATTATTAAGCTTGAATATTTTCTTTAACAAAATATCGATATTTGGATTAAATAACTTCGGAATATCTTTGCCATATTATATTTTGGTACGAATATTTCCTCCTGAATATATGATTATAGATATATTACATTGGAGTGTATATTATCAACATTTCTTTTATTTATATATACTTTTTAGTTGCGACCTTTTTTTTTTTTTTTTAGAAACCGATATTTCGATATTATCAAAGGAGAATATCGATATTCCGATATTATCGGTTACTTGATATCGATATCAAAATATCGGAGATCAGAGACAAAATATCGATATTTCGATAATATCGATATCGATATCCCATCCCTACCTCCAACTCGCCTTCTGCGGCATCTTCTTTTGAATAGGAACTCTGTCAACAGTCGCTAATAATTCTGATTATCCGATTTTATTATTTAATCTTTTATAAGTATTATATTAGTTGTATTTAAAGCAACCTGCAATAAAACTGTTCCTGAGTGGCAAGATTTACTGTCATAAATTAAAAAAAATACTTTGGATATTCAAGGTTTCGTATATGGTAGATATAGATAAGCTGGGGGTTGCAGCTGTTAAAAAATAACTAATTAACTATCCAATTAATAACATACAATCTAGCTACAATGTTTAACTTGTTATAAGTAATTTTTATATATATTTAATTTCATTAAAGTAAAATCTGAAAGCTTAGTTAAAAAAAACTTTGGACATCTTTCATCCCTACCAAGGTTCCAGTAGGGGTGTAACTATTTATTCCGATTCATCAGCCTTAAAATGACAATAAGGTTGGGAGATCAACTTTGGATTCCAAGAGCTCTAATAAAGTGGGTACTTGAACCTTCAATGGGTTTCAGGGAAAATTTGGGGGTTGAGCGTGATGCTAGACGAACCACGTTTTTCTAGGACCATTATTCAAGAAACAGTACTTTCTTGCCAAGTAATGAATTTTTTTTGTTTTTCTTTTATATCTTTCTTGTTTCTCGAAATTCATTTTTTAAATCCACTTAGTTTATTGTTTAATTGAACCATTCCGAAATTTTTTAAACAACATCCAAATTTGTATTTGTGAAATTTAAAAAGAAAATTTAGGTCTCAGTGCAACAAAAGCAACTAGGTAAAGGTAATTAAATGAGACAAGAGAGGGATAATTTGAACTGTGCAAGGCCTGGGATCTATTACAATCGGACAAAACCAACTGGAACCCATCATCGTATTTCAACTTGTTTGGACGCGGTATTGTATTACAAAACGCTTCTTTTTTTTCATTTTAATTATTCTGGTATTAGATTTTCACGCTAATTGTCAAAAATGTATAAATTAAAAAAAGTACATTTCTTAGAATAAACGCTTCAATTATTAATCCGGCTAAAAAAAAAACTTTTTTCATTCAACGTCCAAAAGCAGATCGTGAAAAGGCCTTTTAACACAGTTAACCGAATTTTAAAATAACATGCAATGACTATATTACCGGAATGAAATTAATTGCTACAAATACAGTCAAACATTTCAGGTAATCCATTTTCGAGTACGGGCAAGTTCAGATTAGCCGAAATCAACATTGTTAATTTTTAATACTAGATGATTGTTTTTGAACATATACAATTAAATCTTCATTCCATCTTTAACATTAGGAGTTGGTAGTCTTTTCCTTTCTTGTTGTGTTACCGCTGACTTACAATTTCAACTCATTACTCAGCTATAACCGAAAAATACACCATTATTTTAGCTTTGTACTGATATAAAATAAAAAAGGTAATCTACTTCTACTCGTTAATAAACTTTATTTAAGGATTTTAAAAAGAAAAGAAAATATTTTAAAACTTAAAAAAAAAGAAAACGATTTATGGCAAATAATAATAATAAAACTGCGTAGTTTATATAAAACAAAATGAACTATTAAATAAAAAATTAAACATTACCAACGTATACATATAATTTTTCTAACTAACATTTTCTATCTCAGCTATCTTCAAAGAGTATTTAAATTACTAGGCATCCTACACCATAATCAAAAATTTAATAGGGGGTGGAACTTAGAGGAGGAGGTGATTGTTTGGTAGTAGGGAAGGTAACAGTGCTGCTACACTCTCAATAGTACACTCTAAAATAGTAACACTAACGTGGAAAAGTTTTTTGTTTGGCGTTTTATGCCTTTAGGACGAGTCGGATCAAAAAAGTGTCCGGTAAAAATTCGTTTTAAATTTCATTTTATATAAGAATAAAAAAAAATAAATAAAAAAATAAAAATAATCCACTCCATTGAAAATTTCAGATGACTACGCACTGGAGAACTACAGGATACTTTTAAAAGATACCATTGTTATGACTTTACGAAAATAAAATTTAATTGGTTCGGGAAGAGAAGTGAATATATATACTGGGCCACCCTGCATATTGTGCGCGCCAAGTCATAGTTACTGATTCAACAACTGCCTTTTTCTTTTCTTTTTTAAGACTTTTTTGGAACATTTTCTAATAAGGTACTTGCATTATTTCCACGATCAAAGGCAAGGCGTACGAGAGGATGAATACGCCTTAGAGAGTTGAGGATTTTTCTGACGCCTTAGACTTTCATTAGACTTGGTGCCTTATTCCTATTGCATTGGAGCTCGCTAGAGGCAGGTCCTTCCTCTTCATTTCTGCGAGATGAAAAGTGGTCATTATCCAGAGGGATCGGTGTGTGGGGGCTCCAACCTTTTATGCTTCAGCGACACAAAGGCCCTTCGATACCCTCTGTGTCCCTTCCATCTCGGCTAATTATATTGGCGCTGGGTTTATTATGAGTGCAACTCTTTCCTCCAACCAATGCATACAAAAAATATTTTTGAAAAAATCTCTAATGAAACTTTCTCCTGGTGTCTATTTATTATTTCAAATTAAATAATGAACCATATAATAATGGTGTGGTTGCATCCATTAAGGTTTACTCTTTAAAACCTAGAAATAAATTTTAAATCTTCAGCAATTTATTCTTCTGAAACTGTTCAGTTAAGATAAGTCCGGTTAGGTGGATACATGCGTGATATCTGATCACGTTGGGGTGAAAGTTTCAAAGTGCTTGATTCAGGGTTCGTTTATAACAGAAAAGTGTCTGTAATTCTCATGAATTTTTATGTTATTCAGGGTGCTGAATTCAATGGAATGATTGTTTTTTTTTTAAATAAAATGTTTAGGTTAAAAATATAAATCTTAATTTTTCCATTATAAAATCAACTTTTCCTATAAATAAACTGTTAAACTGATTTATAGTAGTTAATTTTATTATTGTTCTCACCTTACTTTGGTTATATCTTCCAAAAAAGGCTCCTGACTTCATACGTTTCAATATGTCAATAAAATTTACTCAAAAGTTGTTCCAAAATGTGGATTTTTATGGGAAAATAGTCTCATCACAAAGGAATTCATTTTTTCTGGTCAATCAAAAATGTAGAAAAACAAAGTTCAAGAAACAGACCTAATTTTGAAAAACTACAATTTGTACACTAACTTTCGTAGGAATAGAGTTGGCTTAAATATTTTTTGTAGAATAGTTTAAAACAAAATAACAACAAACAGTAAAAACTCACTTTTTTCCAACGCCATAATTAACGTTTGTAAGATTAGGCCTACGGCTCACAAATATTGTTTGAAGTGAGAACCAATTACGGTGAATTCGTTTATAGGGATTTGAGTGTAAGAAACGACACTCAAATGTGTGATTAGACACATACGTTTTCACACTTTCCACCACTGTGTGGCCCTGAGAGGTGCATCATGACATTCCCACTCGGAGGCTGCATAGTTCCTCAACGGTGGACTTTAGCTATAAAAACTGTATATTTTGTTTTTATAGCTAAAGTCCACCGTAATAAATAAAAATTATGTATTTTTAATAACAACACAATTTTCAATGACCCTTCACTTTAAAGATTAGTTTATTTCACTCTCTAACGTTTCGGCCCTTAGGCCATTATCAAGGAGACAACCTAAAAATTGTTTTCATATTATTCCCTCTCACATAACACTAATATTTCTTAACATACCTTGTTATTGATTTGCCACATATGACTAAAAAGATTTTTCCAATATAGACCAATTGCCCAAGTCAAACAATAAAACTATGCAATTTTAATTCATCAACACCTATTTTGTAACTTTTCTTCTTAACAAACACCACTTTTAATAACAAAACCTACCTTCAGCAGATCAGGATTGTTATCACAGTAGACCAGTGTTTCCTAAACTTTTTTTACCGCAGTTCCCACCTTGAGCTAAAAATGTTTCTTATTGAGCTGAAAGAACAATTAAAATGTTGGCAAAATCATTCTTAGAGTGATTGAATATGTTGGAAAAGAAGAAAAACAGTGAAAAGTAAATTTTGGAGTGCATTATATATTTTACTTTTTTTTTGTATTATTTTGGGAAAGTGGCTTTTGTCTTGCGCTAGGGTGCCACAGCATCCTCTTTGGGAACTCCGGATT
>NW_027109220.1:101861-103979 GCF_000696795.3 Halyomorpha halys | reverse complement strand
TATATATATATATATGTTACGACAAAAACACTCGCATTCTTTTAACTAAAGACAATTAGAACTAAAAAAAAAAAGTTTTTCTTATACCTAAATTTAAAAACCTGAGGTATAGAAATTAGGAAGAATAATTTTTCGGCTTATACTCGAATTAGCAAATCATGGATATACGGATATTCGGTGCCAACACCAACAATGGTGTACATATCTCCCTCTATTCAACGCTGTAAAAATACAATACACAGTATTTGGTCTAAACCTCGGACGTTAACCACAGGTTTAGTTTTTCCATAAAAAACAAGAATCTTTTATCACAATCATAAAAGGAAAAGAAATAAAAGAGGCCAATTATAAGATTTATTAAAATTATCAATATAACATATAGGAGTTGAAATTAGTATATTACTAATCTGAAATAGCAAAATTAGTTCCAAAGTAGTAAATACCTTACTCAGGAATATTATATAATTTTTCGTATCAATAAAATTTATAAAAGTAAGTTAAATTCATGAAAGTAAAATTACATAGATCCGACTTCAAGAGAAGCTACTCATACAACATTAATTACATTTATGAATGAGCTTAAAATTTATTTATACAGTGAAATGAACTAATAGCTGCACCCTCCTGCAGGGAGCTTCCCAAGAAGCTATTATTAAAATTGGTGTAAAAAAATTCCATGATATAATGTATAGAACTATTTTGAATTATTTAATTTTTTGGTGAGAAAATAAGACAAAAAAATAATCTTTTTTAAGGAAGTTTTATTTCGTCAGTTGATATGAGTCATATAACATCGCTGTTCACAAGCCGTATTTCAGGCGGCTACAATTTTGCTTTCTTTTACATCCCCAGTAATGTTAAGTGGTGATTTAATTTGTTAAAAATATATGATTGTTCATTTATAAGTGAAAAAAGCGTAAATAAAAAATATGCTTTGTATGAATTTATTAAGAACATTATAAAAAAAATGAGTTCACCAACAAAATTTGTATTACTCATATTTCTACTATCCATAAAATTAGTTTTCATATAGAATCAAATGATTTACAAAATAGATATTATGTATTTTTAAAACTAACAAATATATTATAAACACTTTCATAGGAATAACATTTCTATTCTTAGAAATTAAGCAGGTACTATATAACTGTGTAAAAATTTACACTTTCGATTTTCACATCCTTATTACAAAACAGGAAGTTAAACATTTCCTTTACATATGTGTACTTTTATTTGAAAACTAAATGTTATTTCCTGCTGATTTTCGCAAGAAAGTAATTTTTGTTAGCACAAGTCGGGATTACTGGAGTGTTGGGTTTAGCAATGTTACACTGTGGTATGATGTCTTCTTTTCGTTCTACCCAATTCGTACTGACATTATAATGCAGCGGAAAATCTTAGACCCATTGTTGAGAAACTTATTCATTTGATATATTAGGACATTTTTCCGTTCAATGAAGTTCGATATAGACCGGGGGGTTGGCGGAAATCACTCGGAATGAAACAAATAAGGTGGGTTGGGGAAAACACCCTACGAATTATCAATTTTTTTGCGGGACAAATTGATTTCAGTTTGAGTAAGGGTGGAGCCCACCAGGAAACTCATCCGAAATTGGGAAATTGATTTTCAACGTTTCCGTGAGATGTTTCAGTGGCCATCAGTATTTTTCATATTAGACTGGACCATTACATCATATTACACCTTTATAAATATAAAAAAAGAAAAAAAAACCCCCAAAAAAAATCAAAAAAAATTTTTTTTTATCTTATTATTTCTGAACTAATTTTTTAAAAATATTTACATATTATAATATAAATCAATAAGTGAAATAATAAATTCAAATACATTGAACTATAATATGATATAAAACGTAGAAAAATAAATATACTAACTCCGAAAGACCCACCTTTCGTATTGGGGGTTAAAAGACCTATTTCATTATAAATTGTTATAAATTATTACTTACCTTTCATATCACTTGTTTTTTAATATTAAATATTAAATAGACCTAATCTTTTGGTATATTTTATCTACTGGTAAACTATAAAATTAAACAAACCAGACTCTTTCTTAAAAATATTGGCTAATAAAGAGTAGTCTTCTCACATTTTTTTTTT
>NW_027109220.1:83951-101131 GCF_000696795.3 Halyomorpha halys | reverse complement strand
TATATATATATATATATAAGTTATGGTAGGACAAGGCCTGTATACAACACTAATCCTAACTCCCCATGTAAATAAACCTCAATAATGTCAATAAGAAGCATCATAGAGATAATAAAGCAGTATCTTTCTAGTAAGCGTGCGGTTTAATTCTGTTTCCTTTTTCTTCAAGCCTTTCAGTCCAAGTGCTAGTAAGTTATATATAAAATTGTTCTGGTTTCCTACGGTTTCGGCACCACTTAAGTATCGTCGCGTGAAAAGAAACTGTCCCTGACGTTTACCCACATTTTTTGCAAGACGGGAATGCCATAGCATTGAAACCATGTCCGAAGGGCTCGTAAAACCGCCTCCACTGATCTGTCCTACACCGGGTATGCCATGGCCACCTTACTGAATACATCAATAATTGTAACCCACTTATAGCCTTTCCAGTTGAAAAAATCTACCTGTAAGTTGCTGAGCGGTGCATTCGATGTAGGGGTCTCTTCTTGAGCTGCACAGGGTGGGTGTCGATCATATTTCGTCGAGGCACACCTCGCATTTCCCAAGAATCTCTTGGATTGTGCGTTTCATGCCACACCAGAAATTTTTGCGTCGCAATGCTTGTAGAGTCTTGTTTTCCTTGGTGATAAGCCAGGGTTACCTCCTTTTGAGGTTCCAGGTCTCTCAGGGTATCTACCATCGATGTGCATCGAACAAACGATCAATTAACGTCGATCTTTTCCGTTCTCCATAGCCGCTGGATCTATTCCCATACCGTCCCATTTCCAACATATAAATGGTAGTTCTTACCGGCTTTGGATGCTTCTTTCAGTGCTCTGCATATTTAGTCCTCTTTAACACCTGGTTGTGACCAGATAGTCGAAATGACACTACCACCGTACTTGCTCAGTTCCATCTTCAGCAACCCAAATTTTTGTCTTCCAAATAATCTGGTACCTCTTGTTGTTTATAATATCCTCCAGTTCCTCCATTTCCGTCGATCTGCCATCGTTCGAACTTTCTTCTGTGGACGTTTCCTTCCTAATCTGGTTCTCTGGTGAGGCCGAATGCTGTTCTTCGTCTGGAGTCCAGTCCCTCAAGAACTGCCTTTCAACTCCAGATGTTTCCCATGGTCATCTTCTATTGGGTTTATCATGATCGCTCGCGAAAGCTAATCTGCTATAACGTTTTCCTTGCCAGGTTTGTACATTATGTCCATGTTGTACTGGCTCAACAGTTCCTTCCACCGTGTGACTCTCACGGACGATTCGTTTAACTTCCACACCCATTGCAGGGGTCCGTCTGGACCCTAAATCGTCTTCCAAACAAGTACTGAAGGAAAACTCGCCTTTTAACGAAGTTTTTAAGTCATAAGTGGATGGAAAAATCGTTAGAGCCATTTTTGAGGAAATCGAAAAAAAATGTATATATTTTTTTTAACTTCCTTATTTGGTCACAGGGAACCTCAAACGTGTACTTTCGTCGAAAACTCTCATTCGAAATTTCATGCGACCACAATATTTCCCCTTACTATGTATTCCTTACATCTGTAATGTACATCTGTAAATAAAAAAAAAAAAAAAAAGGGAAACATTTCTGTAATAATGATTTTATTCCGTGAAAGTATGATCTTTGGCAAAACATATGGGGTCCTATGGGTATTTTCTTTCATGATTATGGATTATTTTAAATATAATTTAGCAAGTATTTTCCTCATTTGCCGGTTTAATTTAACTGGTACGGTAGGTTTTCATTAAAACTGAAATGGTTCATTTGAAGCTAGAGCACTAAGCTTCATAAAAAGTAGCTTAGTCGTTGGAAAGTGGTTTTGAACCCTACCCCCTTTGAAGTAGGGATTTGATTTTTCATTGAAGTATTATTAGTTTACCAATGTAAAACTTAATTATCAATTAAAAAAATCATTAGAATCTCAATAGAACGGCTCAATCGTTCAAAAGTAGCGTAAACTCAAAACTAGAAGTGTTTTTAAAAAAAATATTTCATGGCCTAACTATTGGTTAGTATCAATTTTCTATTGTACTTTATTGTATAATTTATAATTGTAAATTAATTAAGCAAATGTATATCATCGTCGAACGCGAGGCTTTTTGTTCAAAAAGCTTATTATAACTTTCTATTCACGTATAACAATGCTTAATTAACAAAACGGGAAAATATTAACCACCCTGTTTTAAACCTTATTAAAATTTAAACCTTTCAGAATAAAAATTTAACTTCAGGGAAGCATGTTCGAATTACATTAACTACTTTTTTCGATGTTCCTAGTTATAATATAAGAAAAAAAACATTACAATAATTATGAATTGAAGCTGTGACTTTGAAATCGACGTAAAATCCCATTGGGTGAACTACACTATTGTACCTTTACATTTTTGTTTACTTGAACGATAGTAGAATTATTACATTTTAAAAAAATCTCGGATAATTATTTCTTTCATATTACTGATATTAAAAAAAAATTATAACATGTTATAAGCAGTTTGATAAGTATTTTAACCTGTTCTTGTAGAGAGTATGTTGTAATCAGTATCGATCTGCACATTGTTCTTGCACTATTTCCTCTTAATCATTTTTACTAATAAATGTATTTTAGTGATTGTTGACTCTCTATATACTTCCGACTGATTTGTGTTATTTATTTATTTTTTATTGCCATTTCAACTTCTTACGTGGCTTATCTTCAGGGATAAGTTGTTGAGTCTGGTGGATATATAATGTGGATGAGTCCGGGTGGATAAAGGAAGTTATTCCTCTCCATTTTCGATTAATTTAATGAAAACGACATATATTAAATTGCTGAAATTGATGACCTTGCCAACTATTTTTTGGGGTAAAATTTCGGCTGTTTCACAACGTTACAAAACATTAATTTTTTATTCGGGGCTCTAAATCTAAAATAAAAACTTAGTAGAAAAATATAAACCTTAATCGGAAACATGTTGACGTTCAATATTTTCTGAAATATAGTTTTCAAAAAACTTTCTTTTTTTTTTCTTCTAAATTACGCCAAATTAATATTTTGTGAATATATTTTGGTAAATATCATGAAAACTACTACTCCCTGTGTTAAAGAATCACATCCATAAACACAATTTATGACGAAGTTAAACGGCCTCACTTATATATGCACCAATTACGTAGCCGGCGAAAACGAAATTCTCGCGCAACAGATGGCCACAAAGCACAAGAAGTTATTTCATCTATTTCCTTACTATTCGAAAAATAAAAATAATAAAAATTAATGGTTCTTCCAGCCATAGTGAGGAGAAATGGTGGTTGTTCCCGAAGAAAAAAAAATGATTTTTGAGTTATTTAAAGTAAAAACACAAAAAAAACCAAAAAAAAAAAAACCGACGTTAATTTCTGTAGGGAAAATTTTTAATTTGAAATAGACTATACAAGAAATACACTAAATGTCCTTAACAATTGAATTGCACGTCTTTTGTTGTTCATTTTATTTCAGAAAAAATAAAATTTTTCTAAAATTTTCGCTCATTTTACATTCTAAGCTCCACAAGCTAAAAATCTTTATTGCATATAATATAAAGTAGAGTAAATTGCCTAAAATATGTGAGCTCTTTAGGTCCAAAAGTTCTCGAGAAACATTTTTTTTTTCAAAAATAATCATTTTCCACCAAATAACGTGCGCGTTAATGATCAAGCAATCGATACTTCGATTAAATTAATTTGGTAAATTTAATGGAAACTGCTACTCCAACGAAGATAACTGTTATGAACTACACTATAGCATATTAAAGTAGCTTTAATTTTGGTTCTAATTGGTGTAATCTGTACGCATGATAATTCCTGAGATAAAGTTTTTCGTAAACAAAACTTTTTTTCCGAACAACTATAAATCAATATTTTGCGAATTTATTTTGTTATCAAAGTAACTGCTACTCTTACCCCTGCTACCGCTCCTCAATGGACTGCTAATAGACCTGGGTATGTAATTTGTTGAAGCGTTATATATCTGGTTAATTAAAGTGGGACAAAATATTGCCCATGATCAAGAAAAAAACGATTTAGGACTGGTTAGGAATGAAATGAGTGGATTAAATTGGAATTTAAATAATTTAATAGATGACTGTATGATGAATTAGAATAAAGGGGCAAAATTTGCTTAACATTGTAGTTTTAACATATATTTTAACCAAAATGATACAGTTAAATACACAATATGAAAAATAAAACTTGATACAACAAAGGAATTATTAAACTTGGATCAATTGAGATGTTTTGTTGCTATTTTTTGTTAGAATGGATTTTTTCTCTTGGAATAAATGATTTTTTTTTTATCAATTAATATAGTCGTAGTTTCAAGCTCTTTCTTCATTCATTGCCATATCTGTCTTACTTCTTCTCTTATTTCATGCATGACTCTAGATGAGCTTAGCATTACTCACTCATTGAGTAATTTATTAATTAATGCAAAAAAATATTTATTGACATTTACAACTGTATAAACATATATACAACCAGTAAATTTGATCCTAGTCATACAATTAGATAATAAAACATGCGGAGAATCTACTGATTGATAGAATTCCAATAATATTTCTATAGGAGGAGATCTCGAGGCCATCTTTTTCCTAGACGCCTAGAATATTATCTGGTAATGAAGGCGACCAGGTAAGAAACAAGTGGGTTGGGAAGTTTATCATGGAAGGATAAGTCAGATAGTGCCATGTACTTCAAACTACATGGCACTATCTGACTTATCCTTCGTTTCCCAAATTTGTTAAATATGGAATGACAAATTTAGTTTTTTCTAAGATTTTTTAAATGCCTGTTTTCTTTTGTAAATAAATTAATATTAATAAATCTTAAGATAATTTTGTAAAAATAAAATAGTTCTGTTCGTAAAGTGGCAACAATTTTAAAATTGTCTGGTTTATAAATGTGTTGCATTATCGTTTTCAAAGTTCGATTTTGTGGATTCTGCAAGCACTGGCACCATAGCATTGGATATAATAGCGTTAAACCGTTTTAAATAGTATGATTATTTAAACTACTAATATTCGAAAACGCTTAAGCTAATTAGGGCAAATCTATGTAAAGCAGGTGGTCTACATGTTTAATATTCAACAGTTACCCGCATATCACTATCAATTTCACGAATATACATTATTGTTCTAAGAAAACGTTATATTCGATAAATTTTTCAGACGCATCCTTTTCATCCCTCAGTGTACGACAGTTGTGCTATATTGTATGGGCCTTTAGGTACTGAGGTGAATAGATTAGGGTATAATACGGACCCCTAAGTACCAGCAGAGCTGCGCACTCGAGCACTATTGTGGTCATTACAGTACTTGAACAAAGTGCTATAGAAGGAGCAACGGGGGTGCCAGTTTCTTCTCAAGTAAGAGTCAAAAACAAGGGAGCAGTATCAAAAATTAATTTTCCAAATTGAATTCAGGTCTTGAGAACAATAATTATGTTTAAGAAGTAAATGTAGATAAAAATAATATATATATTTTCACAATGCAATTAGTTATGTTGAATAATAATTTGATACACATACTACGTTTAAAAACACCATTAATATTACAATGAAACTTTGATAAAATATTATTTTTTAAATCCCCTGTAGCCCAGCTCATCCTAATACTATCCTCACCACTTACGCCGATGACACATGTGTGCTTGCAGTCAACAATAACCCCTTGTTATTGTATACTGTACATACTATCCTTAATTGTATCTCAAACTCTCCAATCCCATATCGTAACCCTCGAAGAATAGTGCCGTAATTGGTGGATCAGAATAAATTCCATCAAATAACTTTTACCCTTCGTCGTAAGCCTACTGACTGCCCTACAGTATCATTTAATAATGTTGCTCTTACCCCTAAAGAACAGATCCGCTACCTGGGACTACATCTAGACAAACGACTAACCTGAAATTCTCACGCAAGACTAAAAAGACTGGAAACTGCGCGTCGATTTCGACCAATTCATTACAAAACAGTAATCTACATGACAATTATAAGGCCTATCTGGACATATGGAATTTAGCTTTGGGGCTACATTAAACCTTCTAATTCCTCTCGTATCCAATCCTTAAAATCTTTCGTAAAATCCTCAATGCTCCTTACTTTGTCACAAATAAAATCATACACAAAGACCTTAATATCCCTTATGTAACCGATCTAGCCCTAACCAAATACCATTTCTTCCATTATAAACTCTTAAACCCGGTAGTTTCTAACCTTACTTTCTCTTCAATTCCTGACAATTCTCCGAGGTGCCTGAAAAGAAGATGGCCCCGAGACCTGCTAATGTAAAAACGTCATTAGAGTGCTACTAATGGGTAATTTCTCTACACTCCTGTATCAATCCATTATAAACTAAAATCAAGTTTACTGGATGTATTTATATGAATATACAGTTGTAAATTGCGATACATAAATAAAAAACCCTCATGCTAACTTACCATACCAATTAATAAAAGGATAAAAAAAAACGATCATTATTCTGGGACACGTGGTACCCTAAGAATAACAATTTGGAACAATTTCAGCAGCATTTGTCTGGCTACTGAATTTAAAAATAATTATATAAAACTATAATATTTACAACGCAAAATATGAACAAAAGATATGTATTTATCCAAGTTTATATTGATGTTTATTATTTAAAAGTTCATGGAAGATAAATAACCAAAGAGATGGATACACATTCGTGTTTTAATAGAGTTCCTCCTTGGCACGGGTGGATGTGGTTAAGGAGTTCCAAAATGAGGTAGCCCAATAGCAAACCATTTTTAAAGGAGGCAGTTCTATGGGAATGGATATACAAATCATTAGGTTTGGATCTGGCATTTAACGTAGGGAATTGATAAACGTAGGTTTAAGGTTAATAGTGTTTGCAATATAATTGTGCCAAGAAGATATAGCTCTCGGATACTGGGATGGGGGGGGAGTAGTGCTGAGAGTTATGTGAACGCTTGGGAATACGGAAGATAAATCTTATGAAGTAGTTCATTAATCTCTTTTGTCTCATTTCTTGTTCAGTAGTTCTCCATGCACTAGGCGTCTGTAGTCGAGATATGGGAGAGTACCACAGGATACAAGAATATTATGCGTTTCACTTCGAGGAAATGAATCACGGGATGTTACGAGCTGTTTTTAAAGTTTGGTAAATGTGGCAGTTCCATGTTAAGTACTGATCCAAGGTGACTCCTGGGTCTTTTATGGACATTAATAGGTATCTTGTTGAGGTGTAATACTGGATAGTAAGGGAATTAAGGAAGAGTTGTGCACTGAGAATGGCCTTGGTGTTTGCTCGATTCAGGCTCAACAAATGATATATATATGTAACAAATATATCTTCTGAACAGAGGTCGATATAATTTGAATAAAATAATTTACCCTTGTACGGCTAATATTTATTCAGCAAATGTAACCTCTCCCATTGTCTACGTATCCACCTTAATGATACCAATGAACGTGTCTAAATATGAATCTTTGCATCCCATCTCGCGATTCTTCACGGTATTATACAGTCAGTTTATTTTTGTGACAATGCTATTATTGTAAAAGTATGTTGCACGAGTCGTCTAGTAGTGAGTGGTACGGTAACGGTATGGAATAATCTAGCATTGATGTAACGGAGAATACAACCTAAGTTTATGTAAATATTTTTATATGTAGATTACACCTCATATCGCACATTAATCGTTTTAAAAAGTTTGAATCCCAAACAATTCGTTATATAAACAGAGTGTAATAAATGAGTGTGTGAATCTCAATTTAACGAACATTTAGTCCAAACCTCGACAAAACAAATCTTTTGGTGAGTTTTTTTTCTTTAAATGGTTTCATACGCTTTTTAAAAAACCCTTTGAGGGTTTATTCTTTTATATTCGTTTTACCAACGGTCTGCTGTGTAAAAATCACAAAATAAACTTGAGCTTATATATTTTTATTTTAAACTGTGTTATTTCAATAGCTCTTTACCATAAATTTAATTAATACTTTCTGTCACAAAAAAAAAAAAAAAAATAAAATAAAAAAACAAACCTATATCGGACACTCGAATATTTCAAAATCCCAAGTAGCTAAGCTTCTTGCATGAAAGAGAACATTTAAATAATTTACCATTATACAATAATAACATATAGTAGGAAATACTTACAGAATTCAATTAAAAATACGATAGTATAGTCTCTAAGATGCAAACACACTGTTATTACTAGCTTAGTAATAATACGACTTGGTACTGTCATAATATTAATAGATAATATTAACAGGGATAGTGTAACAATCGCGGTATATATGTTACACGTTCACTATATACTGTAACTGTATATGAGTTTCGAAAACTGTTACTTTTGTGATAGTGTACTTCTACCCAAAATTTTAAATACCCTAAAATTGCTTGACCTAAATTGAGTCCACCAAAGTGTTTTCTTCATCAAATAGATGAATGTAAATATTTGTTATAAGTATTAATGTGTATAAGATGCTATTATACTTCAATTTTGTACCTTCATTATTTTTTTTGTTAATTTATCATTTTATTTTTTATTTTTCCACATATTATATCGTTATTTTTAATGTATATATCTCTGTATATGGCGTGAATGAGTTGTCTAAGCTCTATTACTAATGTCTGAATGTACATAAAAGAATATAATACTACACAATAAATAAAAAAATGATAATAACTGGAACTACCTCCAAGTTTTATAAATTATATGAAATGATAAAATTTTGTGGCATCTAATGATGCTTGGTTTAGTCATTAAATAGTGGTTACATGTTCTGAAAAAGGAAAACATATTTTTATTTTATTATTATAATAAACCCATTTTTATTCTTTAAATGACAATGTCTCTATTCTTTTTAAGAAAAAAAAATTGCCCAGATAGAAACTATTTTTTCTAGTTATTGTAGTAAGGGTTTTTAATTATAGCTAATAGATTTCCAGACACCGTTTGTCACTTAACGGTGAAAATGGATAAAAGTCATTAACCAGTGGTTAACTTCAAATAAACATTTTTATTAATTGATTTCAACTCAATAAAATTACAAAAAATGTAGTAATAATGAATAGGTTCGTAATTGGAATGGTGTATTGGTTCTGTAGAACTATATTAATATCGTTCGTAATATATTAATAATAATAAGGCGTTGCCAAGCAACAGACCGACGATCTACATTTTAAAATCAGTTGTTGCTAATTAACTAATAAATAAATCTTAGTCTTACTGAATAATTTACTGTTCTAGTTATGAAGCCGGATGGCTTTTTAAAAACTTATGACTGTTTATCATACAGTTTGTATTCCACTACTTATAAAATTATATTTTCTTCAAATTCATGTCGAAGTGGACTTTCCACAAGCTGGTTAGATTGAGCTTACCACTAGACATCAAAACATGGCTAGCCGCATCCAAACTATTCACAGTACTCCGCTTTGCGATGGACAACAGTGGTCCATCAGTCGGTATCTGAGAGTTCTGCAACTGGATCCTTCATCGGGCCTAGCTCGAATCTTGTCTGCATATTACGGCTTACAACCAAAATGCTCTGTGTCTGTAGAACTCTAAATTTTTTAATGATAACTAGATAACATTGTAAGTTATAAAATTTATTGCAGTGTTAGCTCAACATTAATGCTTTTCAAATGTTTATAATTAGTGAAATATTGCAGATGAATCGAAATTTTAATTAATAAAAACTCGATGATATATTTATGAAAAATATCTTTAAAATTAATTATAAGTTAAAATACGCCTTGTAATTATACAGAGTTGAGACTTGGGGCTCCAAAAAAACAAAAAACAGAATTCCTATTGTATCAAGTTTTTACAATCCAAAATTTTCTGTAAAATCCCAAATATTTCTTACTATGTCACCAATAAAATCATCCATACTGATCTCAATGATCTATATTTTGCCAATTTGGCCATAATAATAATAAACTGCCTACCCATCCAAATCCACTTGCTTCTATTTTTGTTTCCTCTTCAATACCTTATAATCCTCCTAAGCATCTAAAAGTTGAATAAAGGATCTTAATTAGTTATAAGTTAGTTAGTTGTAAATTTCATCTTAATGATTAAGGTCCAAATACTGGAAGGGTTTTAAATATTTCAATGAGTTGAAGTGAAAAAAATGTTAAATTAAGATAAATATTTATATACAAGATTACATAAAAATAATAAATTAGGAAATTATTTAAATAATTTGAAAGACAAAATATAAAAAAATCTATTTATATGATTAACTGCCCGAATTGTGAGTGTTTATGTTGGAGAAACTTCCAAAAAATGAAAGACTAGAATCGAGCAACACATTGGTAATTTTAAAAACGTTAAAAATACAAACACAACAGCACTGATCCGACAAATCTTAAAAATTCACAAATATTAAAAACAGTAAATCAAAAAAAAAAAATAGGAAAATAATAGAAGCTATATACATAACAAAAAACAAAACAAAGTACGTGGAGTAAATTTTAAAACATACAAATAATTTAAGTGCACACTACACAGATATTATATATCAATTAAAAGTAAATAGCAAACTATCTAGTTAGCATAATGTCATATAGTAGTAATTTTAGAATGAAGAAATGTCATAAGTTTGACCAAAATTTCATCTATCAACAAATATAGGTAAAAAGTATAAGCACGGAGTCTACTACCAGTTTTTAGCATTATCAGATTAACCTTAGAAAGAATTTAACGATGAAGTTTAAGAAAATTTTCCGTATTTTAAACAAGTTACGTGCATTTTAACAAACTTCACAACAATATATATTATTATATATATTATATACTGTTATGTCACTCTTTCCTCACCTATGCCGACAGTTTTCCTTATACGGATGAATTGTTATTGTACAAAGTTACCATTCCATCTGGCACTTTCCTGTACTGCTTGACGCGTTCCTATCATACAAACTATTTCAAACTTTGAATAACTCAAAAATAATTACTGACAGGTAACTGACTTTCCACGCTAGACAAAACTTGGTAAGAGTGGACCGTAATGCTATCAACAAGTGGTTTGGTAAGAGATAGGATTTACCATTTTTAAGTACCTATTAAGGAACTTGAATCACTTTTTTTTTTTACTGTTGATTATTATTAATAATTAATGAATACTACGTATTTCTTCAACACATAAGGAATATGCCCTATACGTTCATAATAGTCTATGGGGCAGAATCCTTTTAAAGTATTCATATCTAGACACACCCCGTTTGGAATACATTTTCGTTTCCTCAAGCACCTTGATACAATTTCCCTCTCCCTAGAAGCTATCTATTCACTTTTATCCATTTACGACATGGTCGAATGCTTCCCTTCAAATCTCCTTACATTCCTCCGTCAACACGTTCGTCATAAGACCGGTAACCTCCCTCCTCCTCCACAGTTCCTTGGATAAACTCAAAAAAAAAGAAAGTTGATGAGTTGAAGAGATGTACCTTGAGGACGTTTCAGACGCACCAGGAGTTCAGAGCACTATTCCACTTTTAAGTTCCTCCGAAACCTTACCCAAATATTCTATCGCGCCAAGGAGCAATACCTTCACAAGCACTTGACCTTAAATCCAAATGGAAAACTCTTGAGAACGCCTCCGTTGTAAGCTTTAAATTCTGTTCACACTACCCAGTTGATCCGGACGAGCTTAACTCTTTTTTTGCTCCTCGTCTTCCTTCTATACACTTATACGACTTTTAATCTCATCACATCTCTGAAACCCCATTTGATCCCTACAACTTTTATTTCTTATATGTCTTCCCAGATAACCTTATTTATGTAACCATCAAGTCCAGAACTAATGATTACGTCTTCAACCTAATTCCTGTAAAGATCATCAAACTTTGTCTCCCAATTATTCTTCCTGTTCTGCACATTTATAACTTCTCCCTTAGAAATTCCATTTTTCCAAAGGCTGGAAGAAAGTCATGGTCCGACCATTAAACCAAGTACCTTCTCCTTCTTCAGTTTCCGATTAATATCCATTCTATTTATTTTGTCCAAGACACTTCAAAGATTAGTCCAATTCCTACTTAATACTTTTATCGAGCAACAAACTCTCCTTAAACCTTTCCAATTTGGTTTCCGCTTCCACCATCCCACACAATCCGCTTTATTGAAAATTTCTCAAGACCATTAATCCTCCATAGACAATAATCAAATTTCAATCCCAGTTCTTTTCGATGTTTCTAAATACACTGACTCAGTTAAAAATAAGATCCTCCTCACTAAACTTCAAAACATTTCCATATAAACAGTGTCCTAATGTGGTTCCTTTTTTTCTTGTCCCATCATTTCCAAACAGTCATCATTCCGAACAAATGTCCTTCCTCTCCCCTTCTTCTGATACGAGGTGTCCCTCAGGGGTCTTCACTTTCACTAACTCTTTTCTCCACTTACATTAACGATCTCTCTGATTCTAATCACCACTCACTACTTATATGCTGACGATCTCCTTGTCTACATGCCCTGCCATCCTTCCGAGATGCTTGAGGCCATCTAAAAGATATAAGATAAATACAATATAGGTAGCCTTAGCTGATGGGCGCAAAACAACGATTTGATATTGAATGCTGGAAAAACTAAGGTCATTACTTATTGGTTCCAAGCACTTTCTTTATTCGCTCCCTTAGCTTTTCTTAACAACCAATCGATCCATTTCTTCTCCACAACAAAAAACCTTGCAGTCAGCTTCGACAGCCTAGGATAATCATATTTCCCAGATTGCACGCAAATATATACCTGTACTTAAACAATCCCTAGGATTCCGTGATTCCATTCCACAGAATACCCGTCAGTTTCTAGTATCTCTCGTTGTCCCCGACTTCGACTACGCATCTTTGGTCATAGGAGGGCTATCTGTTGGTCTACAGTAGAGACTGAAGAGATTCATGAATTCCTTCGTAAGATTTATTGTCACAATGAAAACAGATAATTCTAGTATTTTTCTTATTATGTGTTTATTCAATGTTACTATGGCAATATTCGGCTCAAACGGAAGCTACTAAAGGTATTTAAATATTGATACAAAAGATGAATAATCATGAATTATAACCGTAATCGATTTTAAAAGAGGTACAAATTTTTTTTTAAAGCAGTATACGTTTTGCTGTTTTTCAATTATACATTCTACATATATTGCCTAATATTCAATTAAAAAATCAGCTGCTGAAACAAACATACAATACTGTTATTTTTTCACTTAGAATTCAGTCAACTGAAATGCTTTAGTAAATTCACCAAGTAAGAACAAGATAGCAAGTAAGGTGGTAAACTAGATTTACATCAATATGGTTTAACATCCATTCACAAAATAATAAGAAGTTAAATTTTACCAATATGATCCTTGAGTGAAAAGAGACGGGGAACGCTAAAATGCAAATTTAAACAACACATCAGGCACCATTAGGACTTCAAATTTCCCTAGACCTCCTTTACTACTTAATGTTGTTTTCCTATCCATTATTATGGTCACAAGTAATGTATGATCTGCTAATGGAACCACGAGGTATTCTCATGTCTCCCATCATCACTCCGGTGGCTTTTTTCTCCTTCCATCGATAGCATTTCCAAACCACATTCTTATGTAAAATAATTAACATGCGTACTTCCTGAGCCTAAAATCTTATCCAATTCAAGTCATCTATCCACTCCTAGACCATCATAGCTCTAAACCTGATCATTTCCAACATACGCGGTTATCTTATAGCTAACCAACCTATTCCTACCATTTTGGGAGGCAGTAGAATTTTCATTCCATGGAGGCGCCAAGAAAAAAAATTCAACCATCCCAGGCCGTATTCGATCCGGCCTCTCTTGCCAACTATACCATAATGAAACCATCCGAGATGGGGAGCGGTAAAAGGAAATTACTCCGGCTTATAACCAGGACATGACTTATCACCGGAGATTGACTACCAGCATTGCGGCGACAATACTTCTGGGTGTACATGCGAAACCACTGGGGTATGTGAAATTCGCCAGAACAAAAAATATGATCGGCACCCGCCCCGCACACGACAAGAGGAATCACCGACTGCCGAAGTACTGCTTAACGATTCATTGACGAGGATATAGGTGAGTCGCGGTGACCGACCAGTTCAGTAAGGCAGCCATGGCGTATCACAGTGTGATATAATATTGGAGAAATACATTATATAAGAGATATTTGTTGCTGACATGTTTACGGGAAAAGTTTGTGGTCTCTTAGAAAACCGAAGTGTTCGGAAATAGCTCACCATTTTTTCCTGTAAGATATTCTTTACCCTTGGACGGACGTTTTTAATATTTCGATCGAAATATTTTTCAAATTCTCTATTTAACTTTCTGCAATATCAATTATGATACAAGTACTTATCTATTATTTAAGTTACCTACCAATGTAAAAAAATTGGTATGGGGTTTGTAGGATAAGGGCCGGTAGCACCAAACTTCAGTAAAACTAAGACTCTTTATATTAATAAGTTATATAAGCGACCTGTTTGGGTCTACAGTTTTCTTAACTAGGTTATTAAGGTTACCTCTGAAATAGCTGTCAAACACTGTGATTCTTATCGTTAACGTTACAAATTGAGTGTCCCATCAAAGTCAACATTGATTCAACAGCCACTTTTTACAGTCAAAATTAGTGAAAAAAATCTTCATCCGATCACTATGAAAAAGTATTTGATCAAGGACAGAATACTTTTTTTTTTCATTATTTCCTGAACAACTAATGCTATGTGGAGTCTTCGTCGTCGATCAATTCCATTTTAATGAATTTGTCAAACACCTTCGCTAGATAACAGATCCAAGATCTAGATAACTGGAACTATAGCAGGTTCCTCGCATGGTTACGTAATTAAACGTAGATTTACTCCTAATCTTAATTTAACAGGCTATTATTGGCAGGTAAAATATACTGCCAAATATGAAGGTTAACTTTTCTGGTGCAACAGATAATTATTTATTTTACCCGAGATTTAAGAAATCGTAGCTTGAACTGTGATGGTACACCCGTCCATAAGAGGAACTCCTCAACGCTAGGGAAGACTAATCATTCTGAACCACGTGTAAAAGAAATTTTATTTTTCATTTGGAAAAACGTATGGCCCAATGCCTGGTCCAATTCCATCTCTTTTATGAAAGGTTGGAATAGTGGTAGTGTATTTAAGAAAAATAAATTACCGTTTTCCGTAGTAATGAGTCAGTAGTACAGCCTCCAAGGGAGTTCTTTGTGTTGCCATTTAATTGCTTTCTTCCCGGCGCGGTACATAATCACTCTATAAACCTCCCCTCGTCTTGTAATATTCCTCCACATCTGTATTTTGTTGAAAAATTATATTTTTAATACTGGTAGGAGTAAGTAGTTTAGATGTTGATATAGCTATTCCTTAGCTAAAGGAGATGACGCTGTCTTCCTGTAAGAGATACATTTTATGCAGTGATGCAAAATTGGAGAAACAATAAATCGAATAACTCCATTTTAATACTAACTAAATTGATATTATGTATATACAAAGTTATTGACAAACAAATCATAAAAATATTTTCGAAATTTTGAAGATATTTTCAAGCACAATAATTAACAAAAAAAACAACTATAGTTATATTATTTCAAATTCTTGAGACAAGGTAATTATTTATTAAATAAATCAAAACTTGTATCCTTTTTTGTCTCAACACTTTTTATTTTTTACCAGTCCAACGTTTGACAACGTTCAATGGCCGAAACGTTGGACTAGTGAAAAATAAAAAGTGTTGGGACAAAAAAGGATACAAGTTTTGATTTATTTAAAAAAAACAAAAACTTTATTTTGTATTTTCAAAGCACCTGATACAATTTATCTTATTGAGTAATTTTACATAATGATAACCTTTCCAACATTCCATTACCTTCCTAATTCTATTCAATCCATTGTCGGATTGCATAATTTAGACTTTTAAAATACCAATCAATGCTTTTATTCATTATTATTTATTTATTCAATACAATATTTAGGAAAATGAATTTTTTTTTATTAACTATTCTAGATTTGTTTTTGCCTATTTCGTTTGTTTGATTTCACTCATTAACTGCGAGAACTAGACTGCTTTTTTTTCTTTTTTTTTTTCATCTGGCCCACCGTTAGAAGTTTATTAGCTGACTCTGTAAATATTTTGGAACGAGAGGCCTTTATATATAACTCACAAATATATTGATGAAACCTAAAAATTATTTGTAGAGAGCTCCAGTTTAATATAAATGTTCTTCCTTCTCTTCCTGTTTGGAGATCAAATGTGGAATCCTCTATACCCGATGTAATTTAGGAGCTCTGAGCGATTAATCTGTTCTTTTTTTCATTATTCTAACCCCCCCCCCTGTCATCTAATATTAATTTTAGAACCTCCTTCTTATTTATCCGAATCATAAATCGATTTTTAGAATTTGCGATGAAAAAAAAATCCTTTTATTCTGTGTCCTCAAAAAAAATTTCCATTAAATTACTAACCTTTCTATGTAAATAAAAAAATGATTTTTTATAACATATTAGAGGCCTTTACATACAGTATAGTGGAATGAAATTCATTGGTTCTCAGTCAATAGTTAGTGTTTTGTTAAAAAAAAAAATCATTTTTATCAAAAAATCTTTTTATATTTAAGATGAATTTCAGCAGATATCTTACCCATTAACTAAATATACATAGTATATACAAAATGTGGCGGAGTAATAAAAGAATAAATCATTTAGCTAAATTAAGAGTGTTTATAAAATATATAATGATATGGCATTAAATATGTCAAAGTCGCTTTTGTTATCACCGTTGCTGCCTGTTTTTAATGTTTATGTTATCTAGGATATCCAATTGCTTCCTCTTCCATTCCTGACAATCCTCCGAGGCGCCTCGAGACCTTATAAAGTAAAAATGTTTTTAGAGTGCTACCAATGGGTAGTTTCTCTACATGCCTGTAACATGCTACTATGATCTAACTTCAAATTTACTTGTTGTATTTCATGTACAGTTGTAAATATCAATAAATAAATTTAAAAATCGTACATATATCTGCAAGATATTCCTGTTTTCCAAGGTTTTATTAATTACTTGTACTGTTTTGTTAAGTACTTGGTAGATATTTTTGGTATGTTTTATTAAGTACTTTCTAATCTGTTAATAAATATAGAAATCCATCATTATAACAAAATATTTAGAAACTCAAATAG
>NW_027109220.1:82163-83901 GCF_000696795.3 Halyomorpha halys | reverse complement strand
GTTCCATATGATCAGAACCCCTCTCTCCTCCTGTAAAAACATATAAACAGGATTCCTCTGAAAATAAACTTATTCCTAGTGGAGCGGTCCCTCCCCGTTTTTGTCTATCCCGGGCAGCGGCTCCTGGTCAATATTGTTACCACCGCCTTCAATGGGCCCAGTTCACTCCCTTATACTGCCGTATGGCAAAGGAAGAGCCAAGTTGCATGAAGATATATTTAGATTTAGGTTTTAGTTTTCAGTCCTGAATATATTATATACAAAAACAATTTTAGGAGGTTGGAAAAAACAAAACAACAAAGGCAATATTCAAGTTGCTATCCAGAGCATCCCCTTATCCTTTTTTTAAAGACTTTTATAACTCGTATAGATTATATACATATATGTGTGTGTTTTTTTTTTTTACGAGGGTCGTTGGAAATCTTCAAAAGACATGGATAGGCTCGTGCCCGTACCACTAAGATTTTTACCCACTAAAACCACTGCCCTACACCTGTTCATTCCTCTACACGGGACCGCCGCTAGGCATTAATTCATGGAGGGAAATGGCTGAGTGCTGCCTCGCTTTCTCCGCATGGTTTTTACGTTTCCTTGCTACTAACGCCTTCTAACCCTCTCTTCCTCTCTCAACCTCTTGAGGACTTCTGTGGTGAATCTCTTCACTGCGTTCCAATGCTGGTCTGATAGTAGCATATAGCTATATACTAGCATCACGTTCTCTGTTGTGACGTGTCCTCCACACACTCTCTCCAATTCACTTCTTTCTGCTGAAAAGCGAATGCAAGTGAAAAACACGTGCTCCGCGGTTTCCTCGACAGTCTGACATCCAGGGCATTCTGCGGTGTTGTCCAGTTTAAAGCGGTACTGGTAGGCTCTAAAGCATCCATGTCCGGTTAACAATTGGCTTATGTAAAAATCCACCTCACCATGGCGACCATACCACTTGCCCACATCGGGTATTAACCTGTGAATCCACCTCCCGGAATCTGCAGCCTCCCAACGCTGCTGCCACTGGTCGGTGGTTATTTTTCGCTGTTCTTCTATGGAAAAGTGCAAGCGTCGTCCATAGTGCCTGCTTCTTTCTTTAACAAGGAGTTCCACAGGTGGCATTTGGGCTATCACGCAAACCGCTTCGTAGGAAACAGTTCGAAAAGCGCTAACTGTCCTTAAACAAACTCTGCGATAAACTGAAACCATCTGTCTCCTGTATGATTTGGCAACCACCGCTTCTTTCCAAATTGGGGCTGCATATAACATAATGGAGGGGACAACAGTAGCCAGAAGCCTTCGGCTACTTTCTTTGGGACCTCCGACGCAATTGCTGTGCGGGCCATCTCGACTATAAATCCAACAGCATCTATTGTGGATCGCTCTTTACGAAATCCGAATTGAGCGCGCGAGAGGCCATTAACTCCCTCCGCGAACTCTTGTAGCCTGAGGGAAATGATTTTCTCGAATGCCTTACCCATAGTATCCAATAAGAAAATTGGACGATAGGTTGACGGGTCTTCCAGTCTTCCTTTACTCTTTGTAATAAGTACGAGGCGCTGTCTCTTCCAAGGTTTCGGAATTGAGCTTTCACAAATACAAGAACTGAAGAGATCGATGAAAAGATCTGGCCTTTTCCTGAGATCCACCTTCATAGCCACATTCGGAATTCCGTCCAATCCTGGTGCCTTGCCATGTTGTAGGTCCGAGGCGATGTCCTCTACCTCTTCCTGCGTGATTTGTGGAAAAT
>NW_027109220.1:80494-82113 GCF_000696795.3 Halyomorpha halys | reverse complement strand
AGCCACATTCGGAATTCCGTCCAATCCTGGTGCCTTGCCATGTTGTAGGTCCGAGGCGATGTCCTCTACCTCTTCCTGCGTGATTTGTGGAAAATCCGTTAAATATGTATCGTCTATACATTCAGTAGTATTCGCCTGTTCAGGGAATAGTGTTCTGACAATACTGTCTACAACATTCGATCTCGTGGGAAGCTGCATCGTGCCATTACAAAGTTTCTTAAGCGCTATTTTGTAAGGTCTACCCCATGGGCCTGCATCCACCTCATCACAGAGTTCTCTCCACCACCTTCGTTTGCTTTCTTTAATGGCTTGTCGGAGGTTTCTTCTAGCTCTCTAGAACTCTTCTTGAAGCACTCAAAACTCCGGTAGACGTCTCGCTCACTGATAACGAGTTTCCATCTAGATTTTTATATTGTTCGCAGAATATAGCGACGTCGATGTGCTGTTCCCGTACTGTTTGGTAGAGGAGATCTTGTGCAGCTTCACAATGATTCAATTAAGTTGAAGTATTCTCATCTGCGATGTTGTTGAACTTGCATCATTGTTCTCAATGCTGTACGGAAAGCTGGACATTTTCACTGGGGTGGTTGGCATCTTCTTTTCCCGCACATAATGTGCATTGCGGTTTCTGGTCACAATCACTAGCTTTGTGACCTGCTTTACCACAGTTGCGACATAGGCAGGTCCTATCCTTTCTAACACAATTCCGGGCTATATGTCCGTACTCCCAGCAACGGAAACACTTTGGAACTTTGAGTTTTCTAGTATACGGCTTACAACCAGTCCTACTCGGACCTTTCCATGAGCCATGATCTTCCTTGCCTGCAGAACCGGAAGTGAAATAACCGCCGTTTGCGTACCGCCATAGGCTTTCTGGATGGACTTTACCGCTGTGATGGGCATTGACTCTTCATCCAGGAGAGGTTTTAAGGCCTCCGCAACCTACTCTTTGGTGGTGAGATCTTCCAAATCTCGCAGCCCGAAAAGGGACTCCTCCGTCCAAGTCCGCACTTCTGACCCTTCGCCAAGCACACCCTCCATTGAACTCTTTAGTGAAGCAAGAGATTGCTCTTTCTTCCTGTCCAATTGGAGTAAAAGGTCGCTTTTATTAATTTTTCGGACCTTTGTAATTGATGAAGCAATTTCGACCATCGCCGGATCTCCTCTCACCTTTCGTAGGACATCTGAGTAGGACTGGCTTTCCGGTATTTTTACTATGACTGCAGCAGGCCTCGGTGGCTTAGGGCGAGGTTTCTTCCTCGATCTCTTTCGCACTTCTTGCTATAGCTCCTCCTGCTGTTCTCCACGCTGAACTGTATAACATCTCTGAGGGTCATCTGCATTGTGATGCACCACTGGTGCATTGGGTTGTGCAGTTTTCTTCTTGTTTGCAGTGTTCTTCCTTTTATCGCCTGTTAAAGAAGGTGTGGTTACTGTTCCTTTTGATTTAACCTTCTAATTATCTAACTTATTTTACTAAAAAAAATGTAATTGTAATTGATATATTGTAGATAATGAGCATTAAGAAAAATTATAATCAATACTTCTATAGAGTAGTATTTATAAAACCAAAGAGTTTTAATAAGATGACTAGGGTAAAGAAGTTTGAAAAGTTGAAA
>NW_027109220.1:74833-75597 GCF_000696795.3 Halyomorpha halys | reverse complement strand
ACTCCTCTTATTAGTCATATTAAATGGGTAACGTTTCGGCCACTCTGGGCATCATCAAGGACGATTTATTAAAATAACAGCTTTAATTATGACTTCTTATTAACAATAACTAAAACATTATTAGTTATAATTTATTTTTTAATAATTTATTAGTCCTAATTTGCATATTATAGTAGAACAGCCTCAACATTAATTAATACAACTTTGCAGGTTATTATATCCAAAATCAAATAAAACTATAAAACAAAACCGATAAGGGAAACCAGTTTTTCCGAGTAATAAATTTATACTATTCTTTGTTTAATTTACCTGTATTTGTCACTATAACATTTAATACTAAAATCTATTATTTGCAAACACTGAACTTTACTATCATTAACTAATTACAACAATATTATTGTACCTACCTCAACAAACAGTTTAGATATATTATCATTTTATTCACCCTACGTTTTAGCTATTTTGTTATTGAGAATTATATAAAATATATATGAAATTTAGTTTTTTTTCGTTTTTTCATGTGTTTGATTAATATTTCCATTATTTTAATTTTAAAAATGTCTATCTTTTTTCCATCAAACACAAGACAGATTTATAAAAGAATAAAAAATTTAAATATAGCAAAAAATATACATACATAAAAACTCAACATGGTCTTCCACTATTATAATCTATTAAAATTTTTAAAACACACAATCCAATACATGCATAAAAAATACATCAGGCTATAATTCATAAATATGAAAGTAATAATTATAAAAATA
>NW_027109220.1:68186-74783 GCF_000696795.3 Halyomorpha halys | reverse complement strand
CCAATAATATGAAAAATATCAATAAATACTAAAGGTAATAAATATATAAATAATATTAAAGTAATAATATACATAGATGTTGTATATATGTATTTAAAAAAGTAGTAAATATAAAATTATACAGGTATATAAAACTACGTAGAAATTAAATGTGCAATATATGCATACAAGAATAAAATAAAAGTGTTATGTACTGCAGTTTAAAAAAGTTATTAAGTTCTCGGTTGCATTAAAAAATGTAATTTGTATTTATGAACCAAATACACACTATTTCAAAATTAAAAGCTGCATTTAAGGTAACATTAGGTACCTTAATCATAAAAAACAGAAGTAGGCTAAGCGATGGCTACATGAAGGGAAATATTCTAATTTATAACAAGAAGCAGGGTCTCTCGACCCAGTACAATAGATTAAGACTACACAACCTTGAAAAGAAATCTTTTCAAAGAATAACTCGTTACTGAGACAGAAATACCAAAGGGTCAACACAAGTCTGGATGTAATTGTACTAAGAAAGGATTAGGGCTGGTTAGGGTTGGCTAGAAGCAATTTCTACGAAAAGATCTTGAGAAGCTTGAGCTGAAGAAGGTGGTCATCTCCGTTTGATTGACGAGTATAGAACGCTCAAGGATAATGGAACATCGGAACATCCACCCACTCGACCCACTGGGGCTCCAACTCTTGTCTACGAGATCCTCACCACTCCACTCATTCCAGTATCATATTCTAAAATAAAAAAAATTAATTTGAGGAGAACTTTTGTTCATGCCTAATTTAACATCCTAACAATTTGTAACGTAATTCAGCATCAATATATAACGTGACTTTTTAATACTGTATTTGTTAATGTAAATTTAATTTAACATGCTGACTAATTTAAGTACAGTAGATCTAATGGGAACTATTTTATAAATTACTTAAATATTGTCGTTAGCTTCCTAATTAAAAACAATCTAATCTGCGCTAAAACAGGAACAAATACCTTTTTTTTTACAACAATAAAGCTTATTTATTAAATTTTTAAAGTTACCCAACACCACTGATTACTATTATTCCCAAAGTATTTATTATTTGTTATTTTTTACTCTCCTGTGCCAATATATGGAATATAAAGTAAATAGATATATTTCGATCTTGAAAATTTCAAAATCGAGTTTTTAGCGGAAATAAACGTTTTGGAGTCCCCTCCTGAGTCTTAAGGAAAAAGGACTAAAAGGTGAACTAAAAAAAAAAATTATATGAAATAATTAACTATTTCCCAAAGTAAGTTGCTGTATAAAATAAATAAATATGAACTATGAAAGAATTTGAATAATAACAAAAAAAGAAAATTTTTCACGAGTAGGTTTTCACACAACCTTCTAAAACAGATTAAGACTACATAACTGAAAGTGTCTGGTATCTTCCGATCTCATTCCGTAGTGCATAGCTATGTCATAATTTGTTAAGCTCAAATATTTTTATCACCTCAAAATATTTTTTGAGATATTTCTTCTTATTACAAGTGGAAAAAAATAGATCAAAACTTTTAAATATCTATAGTTTCGTTCAATTGAAAAATTAGACATCTATTATTTACATTAAAAACAATGGATGAATATAAAATATGAAAAACTTTGGTAATTATTGTTTTTCCATATAGGTTTTTACAACCGTCAAATTTCACTCTCATTCGCCTGTATGAATTGTATAGTAAAGGGATCCTTATTCTGAATAATAAAAGAATAGTTTTGAAATTTACAATTAAGTGATATTTGATACAAGATAGGTGCTTACCTCATTAAAATAGTAAAACAGAGTTTAAATGAGGAATTTTCAAAAAATCTTTCCTTAAACATAACAAGTATCGGTTGTTGGCAACAATAACCAATGCATCTATAAAAAATATGAAAGAATTTTATTTATAATCGTATGAGAAAAAATGAGAAATAGAGACAGAAGTTCGAATTAGAAAAAGTTGAGATTGACCGATCGTCGTTATTATATTTAACTGTTGCATTATTGGCAGACAAAAAGTTGATTTTAGTTTTTTTTTACATTAATCCAATTTCATATAATTTTCAATTTGTACATATATTTACTAAGTTTATTTTCATATCTTTATCTTAATTTTGTATGCTTCATTCTTTTAATATTACTATATTCCCATTCAGTATCAATATTCTTGTAATATGACACTATAAATTTACTCCTATACTACTTATCTATCTATATTATCTGTAATCTGTCTAGTTATTCTATATTTCATTTCATTCATTATGGTTGTTATCTTCTTTTGTTTTTTTTTATCCTTAGTTCTGCTGAAGGCCTGAAACATTAGCAATTAAGTTTTGTTTTGTTCACTGAGCGCACTCCCAACCATCTCCTCATTTATAATCCATGATCAACTGTTAAATGATCATTAAGAAAAAAATGATGTCAGTTAGATTGAATGATTTTAAACCTATAAAAATAACAAAAACAGCTTTCCAAGAACCCTCGGACTCGTTTCTTATAATTTTAACCCTGTATTACAAAAAACGTGTTATTGAAATCGGTGTTCCCCGTCTAGGGGCTCCCTATATTATTCTAGCTTACAGCTTTCACAGACCCCGCTGTTTCATAACCTTTACATTAAATGTAAAATTAAATTATAAATATTTAATTAGTCTTTTTAGGTTTTCTTTCCCTTTACTTTTTCCCTTTTTGACTATTTTAATCCCACTGAAAACCTTTCACGTCATGATGAAATTGGCAAAAATAATTTAAAACTATTAGAATTTCGGAACACTTTTGAATATAACTAATATCTTCCCGAGGATTCTCTAAAACCGTCCATTTAACCGCAAATGTGAACTGCATAGAGGTTGTGTAGTAAATGCAATTTCCAATAATTTGGTTCATCAACAATGCAAACCCAATTATGTAGTCTCAAGAAATTCGTGCTTAGATCTCCGTTCTATTCAAATTGACACATTTCAGTGTGAATAGAAAGAATCCCAAAATATATTTACTATTCAAAAAAGTAGGGACTGTATATAAAATTTAATAAATCTAATTTTCATTCACTTTTAATGAAAAATTAGTAAATTTTACAATTAATGTTATCTCAGAACAGTTATTGAAAAATGAAATTGTCTTAAGGAAAATAAATTAACACAAAAAAAAAAAAATTGATTCTGATCTAATAGTGATTGTTTTTCATTAAATAATAATAATAAACTAAACGCAAAGTATGATTAACTGTCTAACTAGTTTGGGATTATTCCCCAATCTAGCCCTGACATGCCTTTTGGAAAAATTAAAGCCTGTATTTTTGGCTTCACTGGGCCTGGCAGCTTACCTTCTCCAAGGAATAAAATAAAGCAGCACCTAAAAATATCCATTGTTCAAGCCCTAACACGCCATTAGTAGTTTTACCGCCGAAAAATTCGACATTTCTTTCAAAATTATCATCAATGATTGAAGACGAGATTTATCCATTGAGCAATTTGTAACCTCTTACCTCTTCCTTCGCTTTCACACTTTACCTCAATAATTTATCCATTTTTATATACTTCATTGCAAATAACCATTAGTAAACTTCTAGTAATACTTTTTCTATGTGAAAACCGCATTTTCCATCTCACATAAAAGTCCGTAGCTATCCTTTAATGATTTCTGAGACTCGATAACTCAAAAGACCTCATAGTTCACAGTATACTCTCTCATTTTCCATACTTGGACTATATCAGGTGTATTGAGGGCTATCATACCATAACATAAGATTAGTATAAACAGTTCAAGTGCTAATTTTTGTAGGCAACGCTTCCTTGGTATTTCTCTTTTGTATGTTCTTAGAACCAGAAAACCATCCTACATCCTTGATCACAATCTAAATTCTTATTTCCACTCTTTGAATACATGATCTCAACTTATCGATTTGAAAATAAAATAAATTATTTCTCAATCATGCTACACTTTTTATATTCGCCAATAATCCTCTACATTTTCTTGTAGCAATACTTTTCCTTAAACTGCTTCAGTATCAAACTATAATGTCCATGTAAATAATATATATTTATCTCAAGAACAATCAATACTTATAAAATTAGTAAAAATTGCCCTTTTGAAAATATTTATTCGGGCCAACTTATATAAAATCTGAACAATGCAATTATTCTTTTGGTACTTTTGTGCCAGAATAAAATATTTTTTTTCATTTTCATTTAATGTAAAAATAAACTTTAAAAAATAGTGGTTATTTACTTTTCGCTACCTTACATCAATCCAAGATTTTTACAAATAATTTAATAAGAGAAGTGTATGCTTGTGTTTGTACTATTTATTTTGAAATATATTTGTATGTTCCTAACCACATTAGAAACGAATCTTGTTATTGTGATGCTAGAATTGTATAGAAATGTATTTCCTTCCATTTATGGAACAATATTGCTCTGGTATTCAGTATTCATTGCTCTGTTGTAGAATGATTGTGTCCATTTATAAGCGTTGGGATTGAATATATTCATAGAAATTCCCTTTCCTTTGAAAAGATGTTTGCTCGGTGGATTTCCTTTTCGATTGTTCGTTGTACATTATAGACCTCCGGCAGTTTGCTAAATAAATATTTCCCGTTAAATAACCTTTGTTTTAACTGCCTTATAAATGAATCGATAAATTAATTATTTTTTAATTTTAAGTTAAAATAAGTAGGCAATTCATGATGTTATTTTAGAAAATAAATTAACAAATGCTAGTATTTTCTATATGCTCTTTATTAAAATAAAATTAGAGTATACCAACCCAGAAAGGGATTACTGCCATGTATACTGTGGATTTCTCGTACCAACATTTTTTTATATTAAGTATTTTTGTCCTATTATAGGAGTTAAAAAAAAAAAAAAACAGTGTACAATATATACTTCAGATTCATTAGAGCATAAATGAAACAAAAATAAATAGTTCATACTGTATTGATGTCTATCTTCCGGAGCCCTGAACTTTCCTCTACAAGTGGAGGGATAAGCTCGGATCAGAGTTCTCCTGGCTGAATGTAAAAATTGTAAATAGAAATGGTTGTGTTTATTACAGGTATGTTATTTTACTTTAAGTTTAATTTTGTCATTTATTTATTGTCTTCCTATTATTATTTTTCTTCTATTTCATATTTTGTTATTATTTAATTTACAAATTTGTAAATATAGTCGAAATGAGCAGTCTGTAAATATAAGACAGAATGTAAAATTATACAATACACAAAAATAATAATAAAAATAAATATAACTGATATTTATGGTTTCATTATTATTCTTTTTTATTTTTTTTTATCAGTACTGGAGAAAAATATATAGGTTAGTAGAATGACTACTTACAACATATAATGATAACAAATTTAAAAAAAGAATTTAAAAAAATTCTTTTCATTTGAATTTTAAAAAAAAATTGTTTGAAAATTCTAAAGAAATTACGTTAATTATCTATGTAGGACCTAATTTATGCATTTTTTTGTAGACATAAGTATTAAATTTAAAAGTTGATAGTAGTTTAATTTTTACTTCCTCATCATTTTCATGAAAAGTATTTTAAAAAAAGGGAATCAATATATATTTGGATCTACATATTGGGGGGGGGGTCTATATTGGATCTGGATTATATTGGAGAAAATAGGGAAATATTTAATCGCGATCCCCTCTTCTCACTTTATTTTATTAAAAAAAAATATCAAGTAAGTATGATGGTGCAAGAGATATTATAAAACACAAACATGAATCTCATATCTCGTTTCAGATATCACTGGTGATTTGGACACTTCGCAATAGTGTTAAAAGAAAAATAAATAAATAAAAATGTTCAAGAATAAAAAATGTTTTAAGAAAGAAAATAAATGAAAGGAAAACACAAAATTAAAACCTAATATATAGAAGAATTATTTAATTTCGACAAAAGGGAGTTACATAAAATAGGTTTGCATAATAAAAATTAAAAATCATTAATAAGCAAGAACTTAGGACTAAACATAAATTCCTCTGAATAAATCCTACAAATCAAATTAATTGCAACTGCTGAAAGCTAGTTTCTTTTGTTTTTAATAAAGAATTACTACCAATATATATTTAATCTATAATAATAGTTATAACTAGACAAATTGTGGGAATACTTTGCAATAATCAAAGCAGGACGGAGAAATAATAAAAAAAAAGTATATTATTTTTGATATTAGTTAAAATTAGCAGTGCGACATTCCTGGTTATAATTTATATTTAATTTTAATACACCAATATACGAATAACTAAAGAAAACAACAAAAAAAGTCTTTTTTCGTCGATTGGTGTTGATCCATTCTATTTGAGATAGAGCATTACGAACTTAATATAACCCACTAAGGATATATATGTAACTGGTAACCAGTAAACGTGAATAGTTAGGTATCTAGAGGAATTTCGATGGTGAAAATTAACAATTATCGTCTGGAAAGTGTACAGTGCTTCCCTCTAATAAATAAGCGTTCCAGCTCCATTGGTATCTACTGACAGTTGGTAGTGTATCGGTGTGATACTTCCTTATTAATCCATAACGCCAGAACAATAACGGCAAAACAACAATGTATGTTTGTGTCATAACAGCAAGTTTTATTTT
>NW_027109220.1:64640-67688 GCF_000696795.3 Halyomorpha halys | reverse complement strand
TTCTCCCTACACCCTCCTAGTGGCGTACCTAATTCATTTGAGATTTATTTTTTGGGACCAATATTTTTTAGGCTCCCTTTCATCCCAAAATATTAATAAAAAATAAAATAAAAGAGTTCTCGTCCAATTAAAGAGAAATTGTGTATTTATTTTCATAACGTTATTGTTAAAATAAAAAAAAATCAATACCCCTCTACCTCTTAATTAGTGGTCCCTCCAGGCGGAATATGACCCCGTCCAATATTTATTTATTAATATTTATATAAAAATAACCCATGAAATATTTAAATATACAGTAAAGGAAATAATGTGAACTCATTTTACTACAAATTATGAGATTTAATTATTAACAAAGAATTCTTCCAATAGATGGGAGGAAAAAATATTTTTTTTTATCTATGAGTCGACAATGAGAAAATATTTTTATATAGTGAAAGAATTTTTAAGCTATCTATAACTTAATCCAGTGATACTGATTTGAAATGTTAGGCTAAGTGCAGACACAAAACACTAGAGTGATGATTTCTACATCAAGATAACATTCTTGGTACAAAATTACCTTTCAACAAGTTAAAAACATGAAGAAACAAAATCCATCTTAACAACTGTAGCTTACAGATTCCTATACTAGGATCAACAGCAAGAAGTAGCTCTTTCTTTATCAATTGGCAGCATTGAATTTAAGATCTTTACTAACTTACATGAGTAAATAATAAAAAACTTCCCATTTAAATTTTTTTTTAAGTATTAACAATTGAAAAACTTGAAAATTTGATTGCTTATTACTCTACTACTACGTTTCGGCCATTCTCAAGGATAAATTATTTTAAATATCACAACTACTTTGTTGTTAAAATGTTACTGGCTATTTTGCCTTTGTCAAATTATATTTTAGCCTACTAACCTTTTTTTATCCAAAGAATTTACTTTTTCTAATATTATTCAATTTATAATTCGGAATGGCCGAAACTTAGGTGTAGAGTAATAAGAAAATAAACATGTTGAGGCTAAATGGATATTTTTATTATCATTAATAAACAAACAAAACTTCAAATTGTATATATTTAAATTTTAAGCTCTACCTAATCTTAACCACGCACGTGATCGTGGCCTAAGAGCCCAGTCACGTGGCTTTTAGACCACGATCCTTTACCTTCACCATTAAGACACGTCCCCTTTTGAGTTATGTGACCATTAGACCACGTCCTATTTTTCACCACGTGACATATTAGAATAGTATTTATTATACTATATCCATCCTCGGCCATCATGGCATTCCTGTAACATGAATGACTTGCAGTTTTGGAAAGGGATGAGTGTGCCTAGCCGTCATTTGGTTTCCCTGGTTTTTTGAGAGGACTGATTGCGCCCGAACGCCATTTTGCATTTTGTTTATCCCCACCACCCATTAAAGGGCCGGATATCTACTTTTTATACCATAATCTTCTTCGGTCATTTTGCTTTTCCGAATCTCTCTCCATGAGTGAAGTGACCGAATGCCTGGCTTCTGATTGGCTGTAAAAATCGGTGTCTCAGGTCCACTATTTCTCATCTAGTAGTAGTAGGTATCTATTATAATGACTACTTATTAGTAGTATTATACTTTAAGTTTTTTTGATATTTGTTTTTAATAAACATTTGATTGCACTGATTTTTTTCCTGCATACTTACCGCTTAAAGGATAACAGTGTGGCAACCTTTTTTTAAGTACTCTTATTGCTTTGTTTGGAATGTTTCAGCAGTTTGGCCCAACAAGAGTGCCACGAATCTTTTTTTTAAGTCCAACAGGTTGCCACGACGAAAAATTTGGGGACCATTTCCCTAATATATCTAGTTATATGATCAATATCAAATTTGCAAGTTTTTCAATTGTTAATACTTAAAAACTCACGTAAGTTAGTAAAGATCTTAAATTCATTGCTGCCAATTAAATTCTTTGGATAAAAAAAGGTTAGTAGGCCAAAATAATAATTTGACAAAGGCAGAATAGCCAGTAACATTTTAACAACTAAGTAGTTGTGATATTTAAAATAATTTATCTTTGAGAATGGCCGAAACGTAGTAGTAGAGTAATAAGCAATCAAATTTTCAAGTTTTTCAATTGTTAATACTTAAAAACAAATGTAAATGGGAAGTTTTTTTATTATTTACTCACGTAAGTTAGTAAAGATCTTAAATTCAATGCTGCCAATTGATAAAGAAAGAGCTACTTCTTGTTATTGATCATAGTATATAATCTGAAAGCTACAGTTTTTAAGATGGATTTTGTTTCTTTATGTTTTTAACTAATTTTGTACCAAGAATGTACAAATGATATACAACCAAGAAATCTTGATGTAGAAATGATCACTCAGCTGTCTGTGCTGAGTGCTGAGACTTGATGGAAATTTTTATTTTATTTTTTTTATTATTTTTTTATTTTTTCATTGCCGCGACAGATCTTGGAGGTCCCAGGCCTCGTGCGATGTAGAGAAAGAAATACATCGCGCGTTTCCTGAAGCTATTTTGAAAATTCGGCATTTAAGTCCTGTAATACAATTGCAATGATAATGAGACCTAGCTTATGTTAAAAACCATTTTAGATGAGATGATGTGATACGGTTAGTCCATCCAAGGGAAAAAATTACTGAAACATCATAAACAAAGAAATAAGAGAACTTTGAACACGTAATTTCAGTTTCAAACATCTCGTCTTTAGAAGACATTGTTATATAGAGTGCATTTCTGTACATAACTGGGATTCGAAATTTTTCACAAACGTAATACTTCTGCCTGTACTTTTTTTCATATATATAAAAAATAAATCTGTACCACTACAGCCAACAGAGGGTCAGGGGTATTACTAGACCAACGGTTCTTCAAGGTCATTTGGTCAGGATAACGCTCGACAACCGTATTTTCCCAAGAGAGCTCTAGATGACACAGGGTTGACTCAAGACTGCATTAACAGAAAATAATAATTATCTGTCACAACTGAAATCGAACCCAGACCATTAGAGTTCATAGCACAGTGCCTTACCACTGAGCCACCCCGCATCCATTTCATAT
>NW_027109220.1:59903-64395 GCF_000696795.3 Halyomorpha halys | reverse complement strand
AATAACAAATATACAAAACAATTTAAATATATAGATAACAAATAACAAATAGTACCGGTGAAGATCTTTTTAACTATAAATAATTTTATTTTCAGTTAGTTAAATATTGCCAGGATGTCTAGTTTAATCTGATATAAATATTTGATTGAGTTGGGTGTTACATCCAAGGGGTCTATAACACTTAATTATAACAATGGAGCTTGGTAAAACTAACAAGACTAATTATTAAGATAAGAATTAATGAGGTCTACTGAGCACAACCTCAACCCTTATTGATTTATTTTATTCCTGTTAATGAGCCTTGTTTAAAAGTACCAGCAGAACAACACCCTCTTATCTTATTTCCAACAACACTTAATAGGGTATTTAAATATTAAATATAGGGTATATTACTAGTAGGGATTTCGTCTCATTGCACTCATAATATCAGTTAAATGTTTTAAAATATGTATAATTATAATTTTAATTACGTATATACTTGTAATTAGACGTTACCTAATTGTCACATCGATTTTTTTTTTTATTATTTCATTCTTTTTATATCCAGGAATATTTGATTATTTATATGCAGTTTCTCATGGTAAACCATAGTAAGATTATCCATCACGTCATTAATAAAGTTATGTACAACTGTATTGTTAGTCTTGGACTGCGAGACTCAAAACGATTACAATGACTATTTTATTAACCCTGTCAGTGCCGACTGAGATTAGTATGCGGAGAATACTGGAGTAATTTGGTAGACTCACCAATAGCTTATAAATCATAATAAAAATAATTAGTAGGGCTATAATATAGACAAATATTTATTTTTATATTTTCATAAATATTCATATTTTTGGGTTTCCCGAGGTGCGAATAACGAATAAAACACAACAATACAGTTAAACAAAATATAACAAAGCATATGACTGCGATCTGGAGAGATCGGGCATCCTCTGCTATTTCTGATTTCTCAATTAATAAACTGTTGTCTCTATTTCCCATTTTTATCTTTTATTGTTAGTTAAATATCAAAGGGCGGCATCGTAGCCGAGCGAGTAAAAGCGCCAACTTCTCATGGCCTTAAGTCGGGTGTCGACTTTTATTTGTGTGCAGGTCCCAGAAAACTTTACCTCACCAAACTATCAAGTTCTTCTATAGCCTGTATGTACACATTTTTATTATTGTTAAAAGTACAAAATGGTCAATCATTATAAATAATCTGGCGGTCGAGAGATCATCACCTCCTTGCACAACCGTTGCTCTAGTAACAGTACTTCTTTACAAAGAACTGAACCCCTGATCCTTCATAGGTTGTAGGTTATACAGATTTTAATTTTAAATAATCAAAATTAAAGTTACTTCAAGAAGACTTTTTGGAAATTGATGTTTAATGCCATTTAAGCTATTACAATGAGGGTAAGACCTAGCTGTTGTTGATAATCACTTGATATTACATTGATATACCGAGTTTATCGGTAAATAAGGTAGGGCTCTGTGGTAAGGCAATGTGCTACTAGCTCCAAGGACCTGGGTACGAATCCGGCTTTGACAGAGGATTATTTATTTTGTCACTATAACCGTGAGTCAACCCTGTGGGGTTGCGAGCCCTCCGGGGTTGATCCAGCATCATAAACCGAGTACCCTTAATTGAGAAAAATTTTCCGATCGGGCGTGATTCTGACCAAATCACCTTCAAGCAACAACCGTTGGTTCAGTAACAGTGCTTCCTTATAAAATACCTTTGGGGATTGTAGTGGTACAAATTATATATAGCACATTATATATGTGTGTGTATATATAAGTTACGGTCAGGTGGAATACGAAATCAGCTGATATAGAACCACTGCTATGGTCAGGACCCCCACTCCTGCTGAAACATATATTAAAAGGTTCTCTGAATAAGGTTCAGTATTGAAGTCGCCATCAAGTGTGTTGTACCAAATATTTTGATCCGGGTTGATAAATTTGATCCAGAATACTCTCAAGTGGTGCCGAAACCCGGTACGTCGGTTCGGTTTAAAAAAAATTGACATTTTTTTTCTTCTCTTCTTCTGTTATCCTTTCTTTGATAATACTCTCACATTTGTTTTTCATTTAAATTATTTATTAATGATAAACTGCGCACAAAATCCGATTTGTTTTGGATATTACCCTGAACAAAATCATTATTGCTAATATTGTCTGCCAAACTTTTTTTTTTTTAATTTTAGCGTTAGAGTTTAATAAAATTAAATTTTGGCTTCACCTTTCGCTGTATACTACGTAATTGAGTGATATAGAACTGTGACGTACACCTAACCAAAACCAATTGACGAATCAATGTATTTCTGCAAAGATGTTTGCTTTTTCGCTCTGCCCGAGGGTTCGTCGGAGGAGGGTAGCCTTTTGAACCTATAGGAGGGTAATTAGATGGATATTCTGGTAGGAGGTCGGGGGCGATGTGTGCCCTACTGGAGCCCCAATTACCTCTCTATTGAAGAGGAGGCCCCTCGGAATAGTCAGTGTTGAAAGGAATCCAATCCTCACTGTACCAAGTACCCTCGCCACCTCCGGATTTCTTTTTTAGCTCCGTTTCGTATGGATTTCTCCTTTTCCGTTAGGCTAAAACCTTTTCCAAGATGAACTCTTAAGTCTCTTGCCGTAGTAGTTAAGGTTAATTATCCACTGAAACCTGAACGGGTTCCCAAGTTGCGGTGATAATGGACAATTATATTTAACCGCTAATTAATTTCAAATAAACATAAATTAATTTTCGACCCAAAACAATGTAGAACTGGTTTAGTTTTGAACGGGAAAGAATAATTAAAGTATAAATAAAATAAAATTGATATGATATAAACAGAAAAATAAATAAATGAAATGAACATAATCAAACAATGTAAAATAAATTATATACCATATTTACAACCTCAACCTGATGATTCCTCAGCCTACTCTATCCTCCACCCTTCGGGATTCCAGAGCTGCCATCTCGTCGCGTCACTGGTAATGGGCTAGTGGAGGCTGAGTAAGTGCGCTAAAGCCGCAATCATTCGACATGAGCGGAAGCATCTGGCCGTTGCCAGAACTCCAATCGTCGATTTTATTTTACAAAGTGTCTCTTGGACACTATGAGGTCAAGGAAAAAATGGTGATAATATTATTAGTAATAATAGAAATATAATACAATAATAATAGATAATAACTTTTTTTGTTAAAGAAAATGTTTTGTACAAATATACATCATATAATCACTAGACTTCACAAAATAATTTAAGAGTCCGGCACAACTAGAAAAAAAATATATATATAATGGGAACGATAATATTACATAATTAAAGATTTATTCATTAATGACCGGACTCATATTGGTTTTTATATATTTTTAAACTTTCTTCTTAATATTCATATATTTTTATGATGTTCAGTTTTATATTTATTAATTTTAGCTTAATGTATTTATTTTTAATTTTTTTTATGCATCTGTATATAATGATATTTTGAAATTTAATTGAATATAATTGAGGATGACCAAGTTGGGTTATTTTTTTTTTATACTATTTTATGTTTGACGAAGAAAAAAAAAGACATGTTCAGGAAAGAGGGAAAATTGTTAAATTAATAATAATGGGAAATATACCCACATATATAAAGAATGATAAAAAGCTAGAAAAAAATGAGAATATATAAGAGAAAAAAATAATCAATAAAAAAAAAAAAATCATGTGTAATTTCAGCATATAATTCAAAATATTTCTTGATGTGACTATTTATATTATTTTATGCTGTGACTATTTATATTAATATGTTTCAAAATAATTTGTTCTTTACATATGTATATGAGGCAACCGAATGCAGTTAGGCTGCACAACATTTGTAATAAAGTGTTTTTCTCTCTATAAAACAAGGCTCTGGGTTAGATGTTTGATAAAGCGTAGTCAAAATATCTTTATTTCTAAAACAAAAAAAATCATTTTATTGAAAAAGTTTTTGTTATCCGGACATGGAGAACATCCGGGGGACGTTGAGAAAATCGAAAACCTACCTTAAGCATGTTATTTCTGTTTCATAGAACCTAATGTTTTTTGTTTTTTTTTTAGCTGGGGTGTTCACACACTGATGCCCAAATATATTGAATTGCTACACACAATATGCTATTCAATTTATTAGATATTATTTTACTACATTTATCTTTTATCTTATACAAAAAAAAATGTAGAGGATAGGGGGAATGATCCTCTACATTACTGTACTGGAATACCCTGCATATGATAATTAGCCGGCTACCTCGAAACTTTATAATAAAGTTATAAAGAGGAAGTGGGTGTTTAATTTTTTTTATTGCAATTATTAACTATGTAATTATATTAACTATTTATTGCATCAAATATAACATTTATATCTGAAAAAAAATTAATGTTTTAAGGGTCTACTGGGTAATGAAAATCATTAAAAGAAACAGGAATTATGAATGAATATATATATATATATATAAGTTAAGTATCGGCGAAAGTCAAATGTCAAAAAA
>NW_027109220.1:45341-59817 GCF_000696795.3 Halyomorpha halys | reverse complement strand
TTGAAGCAATATTAGTGAAGATACAGGCTGCTTTGTGTGATTGGACTTTGAATCCAAACTGATTAAGTAAGGCACGTGAGTGGAGATATTATTTGTTGTTTACTACTTTAATAATATTCTTGATTTATACTGGAATGACATAACAAGTATTGAAAATTGGCTTTAGTACCTTAGAATAAAACACATAATTAAAAAAATAAAATGAAGTAAACATTGAAAAACATCTTAAAAAATGAATAAATAGTAAGTAAAACAAAATGAGAAAATAATAATTCACAAACAAAAGAATGAAAATTGTTTCCATAGCTATGAGGTTTAAATAAATATTATAGACATTTAAAAATGATGATATTAAATAAAAAATAATAAATAGATAAAAAGAAAACCAATAAAACAAAGCCATCTACCATATCAAAAATTATAATAGAAATCAAACAACACAAAAACGGACTAAATCACGTCAACCCTCCACCATCTCGGAAAATCCATTATATTTTCGGGTTTGTCTGGGTTTTCCCCAAATATCTTCCCTAAAAGAATAAGTCTGATAGAAAATACGAACAATGTTTTTTTTTATTGATTTAAATTATCTATTTTTTAAAACTAATACGAATCCTATAACTATAATATTTCCTGCAATACAGTTTTTATATTTTTTTCCAAAGAACAAAAAAATGAAAATTTTAAATTGGTCATTGTTCATTACCAACTATTAGTTGGTGAATCGTTTTAGAAAATTTGACGTAATAAAATTTTTATCACAAGTTAATTGAGAGAAGTTGGTTGAAAATTAAGACGTTACTGTTCTCAAGTTCTTCAATAGATACGTTTCAATTAAAAAAAGAAGTAATCCATTAAAACATCTTCGTATTGTATCGTGTATTGTATCTTGAATCATAAAATCTGAAGTTCTAAGGAAGGAATGAAATTTTTGTTTTGATGAATACTTAGTATTGAAAATAAACTACATTGTTACCGTTTTTCTGATGTTTAAGAATGTTATTTATATGAATCAAATTTTTGGAACACTGTCATTTTTTTTTTGTTCCCTCTGTATTTTAAGACATGATTCGGTTGCAGAAGTGAGAAGTATCATGGTCACATCAAGAAGGAAGATATCATCAATATGTCATAAGACGCTGACAAGGGAACTGTAAGAAACATCCCTCCCCCCCCCCTTACTCCAATATATGTCAATAAAAGATTCATGACTCCTTTAGCCCAAAGGCCGAGCCCATATAAGGTGTCTGTCACCATATTTTCTCGGCTATGTAGTCGATGGATTCGACGTGGCGAATGCCTTTGAGACGACACACTGTTTGATATGTCTCAATTTCTTTGCTAACAGACTTTTTTTTTTTCCATTATATTGGATAGAACCTCACACGTATATGCAAGTTACAGTCTAAAGGAGTGTAGTATCGGACTTAACTCCCAACTCTCTATGTAAACCAACTCGAAGTGTATATAAACAGTAATAATAGATGTTATAAATAAGTCTTTATTCACATAAGAATATATATATTCTTTCGCTACTTTTGATGATTCTTAGAACCCTAATTTATTTTTTTTTTTAGTTTATTTATTGTGTAATATTACTTTCTCTCTTATATTAATGGGCTATGGTAATGGGGATCATATAGTTCATTCCCACTGTATTTACAAATATATAAATTAACTGAAAAAGAAAATAAGAAATACAATAATAAAAAAAAACATAAATTAATAAAACACAAAATTAAAGATAAAGTAAAATAAGATCTTAAACTAAATCATTCCTGTTTACAAATTTAAGTTTTTTAAAAAAGAAACTAATGTTATATATTATGCACTAAACGATTAATATTATTTATAATTTCAATATATATTTTCACCCTTTAATATTTTCATTTCAAACTCTTTGTCATAAAGTTTCAATCTATACTCCTAATTATCAAATACTGGGTGTAGCATATCCCCTATTTACTCACCATACCCTATTTAATTGTAGAGTTTAATCAAAGTTTTGAAATTTTGATTTGAATTTCTCCGGATCATAACACTGGATTTTCGTGCAGTATAATGTGCAAAAGCATACATTAAAATTTATGATTTTAATACACGGAGAGCTTATATTTAACCTTGTTAGAATCAAAGCGAACTCGCAACTAAGAAGTAAGACAAAACTGAAAAATATTGCCACTAACCACTACTAACTTGGACGGAATACTGTAGTGTTGGGGAAACTGAGTGGAATCCAAGTTAACAATGAACAACATTTAAGCTTATTCATTGTTATAAAAACGATACATTTTCAAAGGTACCAAAGATCACTGAATGATACTATTCCACGAGTATTTGTCAGTTGCATTTGCTTCTTTTTTTTAACTCTGAATTCGACTCTTCAATTGTAATTTCCGAAAAAGTGACTGCTAGTAGCTTTCTAACAGAAATTGGAAATACTTTTATCCAGTAAACGTTTTCCCACATGTGGCATTAAATCCTCCAATAATTTTATATTACCTGTTTTATTAAATTTTCAAACTTTTTTTTTTATTGTTTAGGTTTTAGCACTTGTTGATTTTATTATATGTGGACCATGAAATAGAATTTGATCGAAAGAAATCTTTTTTATTAATTAAATATTTTATTTGTTGAGAAAAAGAAGCATTTTACATTTGTCCAGGCAAATAGGTTCAACAGCATAAATTGTTACAATTATATACGTAAATTATTCGGAGGGAACTGCACACGGTACATATAAAATTCAGGTCATAGCATTGTGGCGTATAAGATGGGCGTGTAAGGTTGTAGGGCTTAGTGACGAGAGGATCCCTAAAATAAACACTAAACCGACAGGTAAATGTCGGAGGAGCAGACCGAAACGTATATGGGAGGACTGCTTTAAAACTGATTTAGTAAAATTAGGCTTAGGAAGGCATCACTGGAAGGATGTATGTAGAAAACGATTGGCGGTATCGGCATCAAACCTTGGGGTTCCTTAGACCTTTATTATTATTTTCTCATTGTAAATAAAGAGCTGATTCATTTCGTGCATGTAAGTTTCTTTTAGCAACCCTTTATGACCTCGTACAAAGAATAGTTTAAATCATCTCAGATTTGAAGTGGGATATATTCAAAATAATACTCAAAACTTATAAATAATTTAAATTACGGTAAATTGATATTAGAAATAAATTTTCCCTGAAACGCTTGAGGGTTGAATATTTAGTTCGGGCGAGGGTGAGTAGATTTAATGAAAGAGGTAGCTGGCACAACCGGCGAGTGATGTGGTGGCCAACCGCTCCACTACCGGCGCGACAATTCATAATGGCTCTGCTCCTACCAAAACGGCCACTTCCCGTCTTTTGTAGCCATATTATATGCATTAATTTATCTGTTTAATCAAAAACTATATACGTTGATTATATTCCTTAAATTTGTTTGGGATATTTTTATTGTAATGAAAAAAAAACTTACTGACCTAAAGGTCTCCAGATTAAAAAAAAAAAATGTATGAAACTAATTATAAACATTTCTTAATTTTGAAAATCCGGTTCTTTTTCAAGTATCCTTTAAAAATTTCAAAAATTACGAAAACATGTATCAACTTTAAATATAAGAATATTTAATTTTATGCATCTCCCAAAAACTTTAACTCCGAATCACCACTCTTGAAGAATAGTGTCAAAACTGGAGGATTCAAATAAATTCTAGTCAATCCCACCAAATCACATTTACTCTTCGTTGTAAGCCCGTGACTCCGCTGCCGCACAGTATCATTTCATAATACCTCACTAATTCCTGTCGAACAGATCCATTACCTAGGACATCTGGACAAACTACTGACTTGGAATCCTCATGCAAGACTGAAAAGACAGGAAACTGCTCGACGGTTCCGACTATTACAACACTTACTAGATAAACGGTCTAAACTTCCAACTAATTACGAAAGACTCCTTTACATGGCTATAAAAAGCTAGACCTGGGCTCACAGAGTTCGGCTATTAAACCATTTCATTCCTCTCGTATCCAATCCTTACAGTCCAGTCAGTGCGAATTTTTTTTCGGGAACGTCGAACATCGCCGTTAAATAAATACCCTCCAAAAATAAGGTTTAAAAATTTATAATATTTAATTTATATGAAAATTATAAATACACCTGTATACATATTTAATTACGTTGAAGAAGTATAAATCTTAGTTTTTAATTTAATAAAAAAAGGATTCAAGTATTAAAATGTAAAACTTATATTTTTTTAACAAATAATTTAGTTATAAGAGAAACGAATATTTGTTTTTTCCCATGTATCTTATTATATTTGTATAACTTAAATGGTAAAATTTAAAAGCTTATTTCAACTCAAATAGTTTTAGCAATAATAGTGAGGATAAAAATACAAACCTGATATGAATATATAAAGTAAAAGGTAGTTAGAAAACCTTTTAGCATTATTGCCCGTTTATAATGTACCTTTAGATCCTTTTGAATTTTTTGTGCTCGAGCTGAAGAAATAATGTATATTAGGTATCATTTACTACATAAATGACTTATACATTATTTAACTGATATAAAATTCCCTTGATGCCACTAAATTCATGTCTAAGGCCCGGGAATAAGGCTCAGGCAGAATCGGCTAATACACATTTCGCTAAAAAGGAACAATATCCATAAAACTCTGGTCAATATATCTCCTTCAATATAAATAAACTTAATCCACAATGCACATTATTAAACCTTCCTTGATTTCGTTATAATGTGAATTCATTAATAATAGATACATTATTATGATTAACCAGTTACGAAAACTCTCGCCTTAGATAAGTTTTTTTTAATTTTATCTTTAATTAATTGGAAATATAAGCGATATCATGCTCATTCGTGAAAAATATATAATATTACAAAAAAAAAATTGTATCCAATATAAACAATAGGTAAAGCTGCATATTTTATAATGACTATCATTAAGTAATGTTTTACGTAATAAGTTATTACGTTGCCACATTGGATAATATTACTTCAGAATTACAGTTAAGCCGGCTGGGCAGAAAATTGTTTTCTGTAACACTGAAGCCGTGAGTCAACTGTGGGTTCTTGAACCCATCCTGAGGTCCACCCACCCTCTTAAATTGGGTACCCTTAATTGGGTAACAATCTGGCGGTCGATCGTGATTCTGACCAGATCACCTCATTGCACAACAGTTGGTCTAGTAACAGTAATTCTTTACAAAGTACTGAACCCCTGACCCTTCATCGGTTTTAGCGGTACACATTTAATTTAATTTAATTTAATTACAGTTAAGATTCAGCTACTCTTTTTATATTATTTCATAATATTGTATTATTACATTAACCTTGAATAGTACTCGCTGAGACCACATAGCTAAGCCGTATGTAAATATAACATATGTTTTAGGCAGGCTATGAATTTTCGGTGGGAAACCGGGGGTCTGGATAATTTGAGACATGCAAATTTGAAAGTAGTTGAGGTGATTGCTTCAAAAAATGCAACATATTCAGGCTAAACATATGCATTAAACCATTGTTCTAAATATTCTTAGAATATCTCTTTGTAATATGAAAAATAAGAACTATGACTTGGCTAAGTCATTAGCTCAAAACATTGTTATTTAAGCACAGATGGACAGGCGGATACAATAATTTTCAAGATCTTGAACTCGAATTATTTTATTTGAAAATTTTGAGATATAAAAAATAAAAATTGTTCAATCGTCACATACCTACAAACGAAGTATCTATATACGAGTACACTTTCATAGGGGGAACTATTTGTTGTAAGTCGGGTAAAATTATCAATGAAATCGGTAAAACTTAATTTTCCCAATATTTGTTAGTGACAATAACGTACAATATAGGATTGGGTATTGATATGCGTATCGAAAACGTTAAGACCCAATTTTGACCATCTTGAACCCCTGACTTACACCTGTCTGAGTTTTGAAATTTATCACTTTTGAGAGAGAATTTCAGTAAAAATTTTAGGAACAAAATTGGGACTTTTTATCTCTCCATGAAATTTCCTTTCTTTTGATACCTTATTTGTTAAAAGTGAATTGCACCTGAGAGCCGGGGGATCGATACTAAGGCATTATACATATGGCTCTTTTGATTGTCATAATTTTCACTCAAGTTTTTGCTATATTTAACTTACTACTTATTACATTAATGGGTACAAGAGAATAGATAAAGATATCCAATTTTTTGGAGCTGAGACTAATTCTTATCGACATCTGCATAAAATTAGTTGTATGTGCTTAGTAAATAGCTTTACTTAGTCTGATTATCGTATATATTAAAAAAAAAAAAAACTTGGTTCAAAAAATACCTAATGCAGAATGACCCTATCCGTACAAAGAGACTCAATGTTACTGCATAACCACTCTAACACAATGACGGGTTGTGAGTGAACTTGACGTCTATGAATATGCAAACATAGTCTAGCAGGTGCTTGTCAATTTGGGTGCATATCAAATTGAATATCATAAATACTGGCAGTTTATATTCAATTACATATTATCTCTATCTCACATATGTCAAATGTGTTATGATAAAAAGAAAAAGTTAAGAATACTCAATGTATTATACAATTCTTTTTCAGTACATTATGCTCAAACTATTAGTATATTGAAATAAATATAACTATGGTTGATAGGAGTAGAAAAAAATGTATATAATGTTGGTTATTTATGATAATTTTATTTAGATATTGGGAAAAATGAATTCAATAACTGAGTAGACATTGATAAGGCAGATTCACCATTTTGTTGTAACCTGAGCAGTTGAAAAAACATAGAGATGCACTGACGTGGTTTTAACGCCGTAAAGCCAATCTTGTGATGGGTCACCTTTATCTTATCCTGATGTTATACTGTGTGGACCTTTCCCCAGACTTGGAGTTGCTACCTGTCATGTTTTATAGACTATGGCTGGAAACTGAGAGGAGGGCTGATTGCGGATCGCGCTACTTTTTAATATTCACTATGAACAAATGAGAATAAATAGATGGTGCAATTTATAATTAATAATATCAAACAAAATAACCACTATAAAATGACGTTGAAAAGTCGTCCTTAGCAACCATGGAACTACAGCTGCGGTTGGAACATGGAACCGGTTCGATCCGGCTTGTGACGGTTAGCTTTTATTTTGTGGCTGTCTCACAGAAATTTGGTCTCTTCCTCCATAGGTGTAAAAGGGTGGTTACCTCTAGATACCCCCCCCCCTCCGCATGTCAGAAGTATCCAGGAAGGGGGTGGGAAATACACTAAAAATCTAGTGAGGCATGCGCATAACGTAACTTTCACTCAATATCCAACTTAAGTTTAAAGTCATCACTCGGTACATATTCGACAACCTCGTTATTATTCACGTGGACGATACTTCTCCTTAATATATTTATTGGTTAGGTAACTCCTAGAGTAGGTAGTGACTATAACTATAGCTATGTTTTCGGTATTTTCATGGTCATTAAAGTTATTGTCATAACAACCATGAAAGTATTTATCTTTTCCTTTAGTCAATTATTAAGTTATTTTATGTGTATCCACTTTTTTACTATCACTAATAAAATAAATAATATAATATAATTAATATGTAATTATATGATTGTTGACTGAACAGATGCACATACAAGGCAAGAGAAACACATATTTAATACAATAATTTTCAGTCCTTTGAGCTGAAATTGTTTAAAATTATTCACCAGATTGCATTTAATAATTTGAGCCATCAAAATTAAATTTCAGTTGAGCATAACGACCATGAAAACATTTATTTTTCCTTGAGTAAATTATCAAGTTATTTTGTGTTGATCCACTTTTTTATCATCGCTAATAATGAGAAATGGTTAAATATTTCAAATAATCAAAACTACTGTATGTAGTGTATGTAAAGATACTTTACAGAAAAAAAAAACTCATGATAGCAGAATCGATGACTCTTTTATCGATTTTTTAATTGACATTTGATTCGTATTTATTTTTTATAAGATTAATGTTTGAGAAATACTGCTCACACAGATATGTTAAACCAAACCTACAAAAATACCGTAGTGAAAAAGCACTTTTATCCCTAAATGAGAATTCCATTTTTTTTTTCTCGGAATAAGTAATTTAAATTTTTAAAAATCAACAACTGTCCGGCACTTGCCTTACGTTGCACCGGCACCGCAGGTCTAATATAAAATACCATACGGAAGCGCCTCGGGAAAAGAATCATTAGATTTACAATTAAAATAGAATATAAACTTATGCCAAATATGGCATATTGCTTCTTAATATTGGCATATTGCTTACCAAACCTTGTTGGTAATATATACATATAGATGTTAATCTAACAGGGAGTTAAGTAATTTATTAAAAAAAAATATATTAACAACCCATAAAGGGTCATTCTTTGTTAAGAAGTAACAAAGTATGACCCTTTATGGGTTAAGAAGTAACAAAGTATTCTTTACTTTGTTAAGAAGTAACAAAGTATGACTTTGTTCTTAATAGACTAAGGGTTGTGCACGTAGGTGATTTGGTCAGAATCACGCTCGACCACCAGATATTTACTCATACAAGGATACCCACTTCATGAAACTGAAGAGACCTGAACCTGAATCGAAAGAGCTGACTCACGGCTACAGTGAAACATTATTTTTTTATAACCCCCTTATGGTCATTTCTGACTTACGGGGGGGGGAGGGGAAGGGGTTATCTACAGGGTAACACCCTATTTCGTGGGACCACCACAGAAATAAAAGTCACCCCTCCATGCCATATTTTAACCAGGTCGCTGCCATCGGTTCTCAGATTGCAAAGATCTGCGCCTCAATTCCCTGAGCTACAGACAGCCAGGCTAGAGTAAAAATGAAAATAATTATCTACTACGGGCGGATTGGAATCGGGGTCCTTGGAGTTTGTAGTATAGTGCCTTACCACTGAGCCACTCGCTCTCCACCCCCCTTTCCCCTCAAAAATATAATATATACATTAAAAAAACAGAAGGCTTCATTTTGGTTTTTATTACCATTTTTTTTTTTAAATATATTATATTATTAATATTGACTGGTACTGGCTGGTTGAACATTGTTTTACCTTTATTTTATTTTTTTTTACTAACTAATTATATTACCAATCGTCAAACATAAACACGTAAAAATGTATATTAGTAAGTTTAAATTTAATTCGAATTTAATCCTTTGTAATGAATCAAAGAATGGATCTTAACAAGAAATTTCATTAATCAGGTTTTCCATCCGCTTTGTGTTCTAATTTACTCTCATTACTTTGCGCAGTGTACAATGCAGTGTGCCTCTTTAAGCGCCGACCATCACAGGCTTTTTTTACCAGCTCTCTCACCAGTTCATTACAAGAAGCTTGTTCTTTATTAAGCATTTCAGAGACTCAAAATAAATAACTAACGTTCCTTTATATGAGTTATATCTAAGGGTACGTTAGTTAATTATGCTCTTCTATTCATTTGAAAAATAAAATTTATAATACATGCAACAATCTTGTCGTAGATCTTTTTTTTTTCTCAGGGATAAAAGTGAAGTCTGATAGTTGAAGAGTGAAGGAAAAATTGTTCAAACGTTTGTAAGGTTTAGGAATAAAGGAAGAACTGTACCAAAATCACCCCCAATTTACGGTATCATAACAGTGTGCATTAAAATTTGAATTCTATAGAATAAAATATAAGGTCATTACAGCGAATGATAAATTATCTGGAGAATTATTGTCGTTTGTGGAATCTGCGTATAAACCTGGCTTATTAAAAAAAATTGATAAAATGTTGGAGCAGTTTGAACTGAGTATAAAGAAGAATGCCTAGCTGTCCGGCCCACCCACTATGCATTAATTTAAAATAAAGGATGAGGAATATTTTACTATAGCCACTACACATAATATGTGTGAGTGCCCACAAAAACATTTCAAGTTGAAAACTGCATTTCGACAATCTAATAAGCCTACTCTGGAATATAGTTTGATGATGTGGGGAGAAAATACCTATTTACTATATACAATACATGGGATTATACGGGCACCAGTAGGTGCCCCTGTACTATGATTCGATTAAGCAATAAACTCATTGAGTTGAGAGGCTAGTGGACGGATTACATCGGACTAGTGCACTAAAAGCCCGACTAGGCAACTGGTCACTGATGCAGAAAGTAGGCCTTTGAGTCTGTCAACTTATAGCTAACCCTTCCCTGCCAAGCGTGTGCTACTTTGATGCAACATACCCATTGAGTTGTTAGCGATATTCACCTCGTCCATTCAATAATCACCTTCATTTTAAAAGAAATTTTCCTCAAGATATTGTCCACCTTTCCATATCTCGAATATTTTTGAGTCATAAGAATTTTCCTTTAAATGCCGAAATCTTTTGGAAGGAGGTCACAAAGATTATCCAGAGCATTAAAACTAAAAATCTAGTGCGGTGCGCACATCACACAACTTTCACTTACCCCCCTAATTTGAGTTTAAATTAATCCTCGCTCGTTTCAGAACAGATTCTATATTATTCACTGTGGCAATACCGTACCAATTTTCCGAATGATCCTTTCAGTTGACAGATGAGCTAACTTCAATGTTAACTTTTTTCGGAAAAGTATTTTTAATAATATTTCTCGTTATTGCATCAAATATTGCAAAATTTGAACATTTTTGCTTTGCGAAAGTGTGTTAGAAACATAAAAATATAACGGTTTACTAATATTATATTCTGTTAAGAAAATTATTAAATGCAAAATTGTTTTTGATTCAATATTGAAAATAGAAAGAATTAAGGAGTTAGTATCCTGTCAAATACAGGTTGAGTGAAATTAAAAGGCTAATTATTTAATCACTATAGTGACATGGAAAGATGTAACAGGCTGACGAAACGGAAAGCGCCCGCCGTTTAACAAACTCTTGTTAGAATAAATTTATTTTTTCTTTTTATTTATTGGAATTTACATTATAGTACATCTAATAAATTGATGGAAGGTGATAATTGTATGATACAGGCATGTAGAGAAACTACCTACCTATTGGCAGCATTTTTAGCAACAAATTTCCGCTGTATTATATTACTGATATTATTGCTTACATTAAAAAAAAAAATAATAATAATAATATTTGACAAATAAAGTCGTTGAAGGTAATGGAGAGTGATTATTTCAGTATTTAACACTTTATTTATTGATAAATATTACAATATGCCACAAATTTGGCCAATGAGTAATAGTGGTAAATGAGCACATTCTTACCAACAATTAAAATAATAATAATTTTAGTTAATAAATATAAAAAATGATATCTCTACATGTATATAAACAAAATAATAAATAAATAAAATGAACATAATCAAACTAAGTAAAATAAATTATATACAACATTTACAATCTCGACCTGAGGATCCGCGAGCACACGCATGTGGGGTAGCCCTCTCAACGCTTCACTGGTAATTTTTCCGTTTCAACAGTTAGATTAATGTTTTTAAGTCACAATAATTATTAAATAGTTAGTTTTTGGATTTTACTTAATCTATATTTGAGCGTTTCAATTTACACCATGACTACCTCCATAGAATCAGTTTTAGTATTTTCAATATTGATTCTACAATAATTTAGTTGAATTGTTAAGAGTTAAATGTAAATTGTTATACATATTAATTGTTTTTATAGACAACGGGGTGGCTCAGTTGTAAGGCACTGTTCTACTGACTGTACTGTCAATCCTCAAGAACTTCAAGAACAGACCTTACACCCAACGTGGCACGTGTGCTGTTATTTCTTACACTTGAATAACCGTATCTTAGCTTAGCTCTCGCTTGCCTATCAGTGCCGAAGAATATACCATTAGCATTTCTTGTTCTATTCATTACCTCCTGGTCCACCCGCCCATCTCTGCTTATGATAGTTCCCAGGTAATATTCCGGAGAGCCAGTTGTCCCGAGAATACGGGTCCTCTCGGGCATGGGCTCTTCACCTACTTCGACTATTATTGAATCAAAAAAACAACACTTACCTGGGTTAGGAAGGATTTTATCGAAACGACACAGCAGGGAAAAGGACCAAGATTAGTTATCTGAAATATTAATACCCTGACAGGGAAGGAATCAGAACTAATATTTGAAATGCTAATATATTAAAAGTACTTTTCTGAAAATTTTAGAAACTGGAAAAAGACAATCTATCAATTGGAAGGTTCATTAGGAACATCAGTATGGGGAATTATTGTCACAGTGAATAATATGGAAATATCTGTCCTTAAACGATGGAAGATTAATTTCAATTCAATGTCAGATGGTAAGTGAAAGTTGTGTGATGCGTGGATGCACGCAACGCACGAAATTAAAAAAAAATGTTTTGATGTTGATCATCCTGTAAAAAAATTAAGGAAAATTAAACGAATATTATTTTATAGATATGGTTATAATTCTAAGAAGTATGCCTAGATGTGTATGATCCATGTTTGCTGTAGGGACGTTAATATGTGGATATATAATATTCGTATTTAATTAGCGAAATGTTTACACTCTCTCTAATTATAATTAATGCATTGATTTATCATTATCCTATAATATTATTTTTCATAAATGATTAATGATAATTATGTGAATATTGGATGAGATCTCGGTTAATGAAAGTTATAATGAGATACTCCTTACTGTCAATATTGATCCCATGCAGTCCCGATATATTTGGAATTCATATATCTGCTAATGACGTGTGTACATGGAATTATGTCTATACCAACCGTGTGTTATTAACCTTCATTGGGTGAATCAAATCTACCTTTCTCATTTTGTATCCTGTTTCCTTCTTATTTTCCAAATAATTTTTTGTTGCTTTCCTTGGGCGTGAGTTGTCACTCCAAATAAAGTGACATCTGTCAATATCTACAGTTCCATAAACTGGGCCTTTTTCGGGTTACATTGCAGTCAACTTTCAAAAGCATATAATTTGAGAATCCAGGCAAGCACCCTTTTTCCATTTGTAGAATTGCTCTTTAATAGATTCTCCCCCTTTTTTCTTTTAAAAACTCTGTTCACGAAGATATTATGATTAAAGTTATATGTTTAGGTATATAACTTAAAGAAAGTTATAATATTATAATAATTGATAATAGTATAATATTTTTATATTTATCACTTCGATTGTAATTAATTTTTAGATCCTCAATTCAGTTTGAAATTTTAATATATTCAACTCCTACGAAGGTACAGAACCGAAGAATACACACACAAACACTTATATATATATATATATATAGTATATGTGTGTGTTTTAGTATTCTTCGGTTTTGTAACTGTTTAGAAGTTGATTCTATTTAAATTTGAATGTGATTTGGAGAACTAAAAATAATTACAATCGAAATGATTAATATAATAATATTATAGTATTATCAATAACTGTAATACTATAAATTGCTTTAAGTTATATACAACCTATCATCAGATCATAGTCCAGTTCTGCTTTTTTTACATTCATGCTTTGTACCAAAGCCCTCCGCACCTTCATTGATAACAGGAAGAGTTGACTGGGACAAATTTAAATGTGAACTGGAAACTAAACTGGACTTAGACATTCAACTGAAAACTAAACAAGACATTGATGAAGCTATTGAAAAACTCACATCATCAATAAGAACACGCATAATTGACAACACATCGGCTAATAGGCTAATTAATAACAATAAACAAAATAACCTGCCACTTATTCGTATCTTATTAAGGGAAAAACGACAAGCAAGATAGAAGTGGTATAGGACCAGATATCCAACTGACAAAACGTATTACACCAAATTGACTAACAAACTAAAAGTAGAAACCAGAAAATACAAAATTTAGTTAACTCTACTGAAAATTTTACAACTAATGACAAATCATTGTGGAGGACCACTAAAAAACTGCTGAATTTCAAAGATATTAACCACCCACTTCTCACCAAATCCCAAACCTGGACCAAAACTAACGCAGAAAAACCCCAAACATTCGAACAACACCACTCTAAAACCTTTATTCCACATCTTGATATCCTTAACCCAATTCACCTTGAATGTATTGGGAACTAAATATTCCGCTCCAAATGACCCTCCCAACTAAAGCTTTTAATCCTTCTAAAATATCTAGTATCATTCAAAGATTATCTACCCGCAAAGCTCCTGGATACGATCTAATAACATCCCACATTCTAAAAGTTCTCCCTCGGAAAGCCATCCTATTCCTCACTTACATATATAACGCCGTACTCCGTTCCACATATTTTCCTGACCCCTGGAAATTATCTATAGTTAAAATGATCCCCATACCCCAAAAGCCTTCAGAATACCCATCATCCTATCGCTCTATCTCTTTATTACCGATCATGTGCAAAATCCTTGAAAAATCATTTTGAAACGCCTATACCCCATCCTGTCATATATCATATAATCCCTGATCACCAGTTTGGATTTCAAACATCCCACTCTACTATCCAGCAATGTCATCGTGTAGTGGACGTAG